>NW_026576571.1:0-86424 GCF_028641065.1 Leucoraja erinaceus
TCCCGCATGGACCAGCACCCGTGGTAAGGATTGACCCCGGCTCTCTTCCGCGCCCTTGGGGGGGGATTAGAGACATGGAGCCATACAGCACAGCAATAGGCCCTTCGGCCCTACTACTCTGTGCTATCCAAGATGCTCCATCTAATCTAGTACCATTTGGCCCATCTCTCTCTAAACCTTTTGTTGGGTCACAACTTGAAATGTCACCTGTCCTTGCCGTCCAGAGGTGTTGAGTCACCCGCTGAGTGCTCCAGCACTTTGTGGCTATTTTTGTAAACCAATATCTGCAGTTCCTTGTGTCTACGTCTCCATCTAAACCTTTCCTACCCATGTTATTGTCCGTGTTTAAGAAGGAACTGCAGATGCTGGAAAATCGAAGGTAGACAAAATTGCTGGAGAAACTCAGTAGGTGCAGCAGCATCTATGGAGCGAAGGAAATAGGTAACGTTTCGGGCCGAAACCCGGAAGGGTTTCGGGCTGAAACGTTGCCTATTTCCTTCGCTCCATAGATCCTGCTGCACCCGCTGAGTTTCTCCAGCATGATCTATGGAGCGAAGGAAATAGGCAACGTTTCGGCCGAAACGTTGCCTATTTCCTTCGCTCCATAGATGCTGCTGCACCCGCTGAGTTTCTCCAGCATTTTTGTCTACCTATGTTATTGTCCGATTGTCTTTAAAGTTGGCACGGTGGCGCAGCGGTAGAGTCGTTGCCTTACAGCGCTTGCAGCGCCGGAGACACAGGTGTATACTGTGATTGGCTCGATTGTAATCATGCATTGTATAATCATGCATTGTCTTTCCACTGACTGGAGAGCACGCAACAAAAGCATTTCTCTGTACCTCGGTACATGTGACAATAAACTAAGCTGATGAATGTGAGCTGGTAACTACCGCAAGGAAATAGGCCCTACACTGTTTGACCATCGAGGACACTTTCACTGGTTCATTTTAGATAAGTTTAATTTATTGTCACAAGCTAGATGCAGGAACATTTTTCCCAATGTTGGAGGGGCAAGTCCAGATCCAGGGGCCACAGTCTTAGAATAAAGGGGAGATCATTTAAGACTGAGGTGAGAAAAAACTTTTTTACCCAGAGAGTTGTGAATTTATGGAATTCCCTGCCACAGAGGGCAGTGGAGGCCAAGTCAGATAAGAGAAAGTTAGATAGAGCTCTAGGGGCTGGTGGAGTCAAGGGATATGGGGAGAAGGCAGGCACGGGTTATTGATTGGGGACGATCAGCCATGATCACTATGAATGGCGGTGCAGGCTCGAAGGGCCAACTGGCCTCCTCCTGTACCTATTTTCTATGTTTCTATGTGTATTGAGGTACAGTGAGAAGCTTTTGTTGCGTGCTAACCCGTCAGCAGAAATACAATACATTGAGCCGTCCACAGTGGAGTAGAGGTTTACAAGAGTGGATCCACTGTAATGAGTGATTCCGTTCAGCTTCGTTTAGAAATACAGTGCGGAAACATGGCCCTTCGGGCCCACCAAGTCCGTGCCGACCAGCGATCCCCGCACACTAACACCACCATACGTACACTAGGGGTGATTTCCATTTATAGCAAGCCAATTAACCTACAAGCCTACACATCTTTGGAGTGTAGTGTGGGAGGAAATCGAAGATCTCGGAGAAAAGCAACGCAGGTCATGGGGAGAACGTACAAACTCCGTACAGACAAGCACCCGTGGTCAGGATCGAACACGGGTCTCTGGCGCTGTAAGACAATAGCTCTATCGCTGTGCCACCGTGCCGCCCACAATGATTGCAGATCCACTACTGGGACCAGCGCGCAGAGTCACGTGGCCTGGGCGCTAGCTTGTTGGATGATCTGTACGTTCAACCCAACGCCATTGTTCTTTCAATCCTGCGCCTTGCCACACAACTCCGGACAACATTTCCTTTTTATTTAACAAAAAAGTAAACTATCAATTATTTACAATAATATTTACAGTGAGAAATAAGTCCCGGAAATGCCCCACGGCGCACGTGGACAGCGCTTAGTCACCGGGCGTGGACGTAACCCCAGACAAGGCGCAGGTCGTAGCCTCGGGCGGAGCCGTGACTCGCAGATGGCCAACTCGGCCAGGACTTGTATTTTGCATCAAAAAATAATATATTTAAATTCCAACAAGATGCAAAAACCGTGGCGACCTACACGCCCACCAGCATATTACAGAATCGCAAAACTATTCAGACATTAGATTGCAAACATCTATGTTACAAATAACACCGCCCTCTCCAATACCACCCGGGCACTGACATAATCATAGAAACATAGAAACATAGGAAATAGGTGCAGGAGGAGGCCAATCGGCCCATCGAGCCAGCACTGTGGCAGGGAATTCCATAAATTCACAACTCTCTGGTTGGAAATGTTTTTCCTCACCTCAGTCTTAAATGACCTTCCCTTTATTCTAAGACTGTGGCCCCTGGTTCTGGACTGGCCCAACATTGGGAACATTTTTCCTGCATCTAGCTTGTCCAGTCCTTTTATAATTTTATATGTTTCTATAAGATTCCCCCTCATCCTTCTAAAATCCAGTGAATACAAGGAAAAGGGGCAAGCATCTGGCTCGGGCAGCGCCGTCTTCGGCCTGGCGCTGTGGCTCGCGGGCAGCCAGCTTGGCAACGTTCCCTATTGAGAGGGATGGAGTGCCCTCTAGCTTCGTGAAGTGGTGGTCTCTGTCTGTCTTGGAGGAGATGTGTATCTGTGTGTTAGGTGGGCAAGTCCCAATCTCCCGAAACCATTATCGAATAAGTAAAACAAGAAATAATTCAGCCGTAAAGAAAACTCTATTATCTCCTGTAAACAAATCAATGAAGTGATTTTTTTTTTGAAACTACATCCTGTTATTTACTTACAAGCAGACAAGGAAATTGAACGTAAATCTCATACGCTGGCCCTTTATTCAGCTGCCAAAGATTTACCCTTCAATATCGTTAGTTAATACAGGGCCTGTCCCACCTGGCCGGCATCTGCGCGTAGATTTTCTACATCCCAAAATCCAAGGGTGCCGAGCGCAAACGCGCGTCACTGCCTATGTCACCACGCACCATGCGCGCATCACGTGCGTGTCACGGCGCGCGTGTCACGGCGCGCGTGCCGTGCATCGTGACGCGTAAATGATGTTGCGTAAATTACACGCAAATGACAGCCAAGTGGGACAGGCCGTTTAGTTTCGTTTATTGTCATGTGTACCGAGGTAACAGGAAACATAGACAAATGGTGCAGGAGGAGGCCATTCGGCCCTTCGTGCCAGCACTGCCATTCATTGTGATCATGGCTGATCGTCCCTGAATCAATAACCCGTGCCTGCCTTCTCCCCATATCCCTTGACTCCACTAGCCCCTAGAGCTCTATGTAACCCTCTCTTAAATCCATCCAGTGACTTGGCCTCCACTGCCCTCTGTGGCAGGGAATTCCATAAATTCACAACTCTCTGGGTGAAAAAGTTTTTTCTCACCTCAGTCTTAAATGACCTCCCCTTTATTCTAAGACTGTGTGGCCCCTGGTTCTGGACTCGCCCAACATTGGGAACATTTGTCCTGCATCTAGCTTGTCCAGTCCTTTTATAATTTTATATGTTTCTCTAAGATACCCCCTCATCCTTCTAAACTCCAATGAATACAAGCCTAGTCTTTTCAATCTTTCCTCATATGACAGTCCCGCCATCCCAGGGATCAATCTCGTGAACCTACGCTGCACTGCCTCAATCACAAGGATGTCCTTCCTCAAATTAGGAGAAACAAAGTTGTCAACCTGTTGATTTGATTGTGGGTTTACGGAGAGATCTGGTGTTTGTTTTTTAATGTGGGCACTGACAAATCAGTAGGAAAGCCCATTTAATGACGTCACTAGATAGAACTGTTGTATGCTTTATCTGTGCTATCTCCTTTATCTATGCACTGTGGACGGCTTGATTGTTTTTTAGAGATACACCGAGTCCATGCTGACCATCGCACTGCACTATAGCTTAGGGTTGCCAACGGTCCCGTATTAGCCGGGACATCCCATATATTGGGCTAAATTGGTTTATCCCGTACGGGACCGCCCTTGTCCCGTATTTGACCGCTACTACTCGGGTCGAGGGGACTGTCGGGTCGGAGCGCCGCGTCCGGCCCCCGCCTCACCCGTCCCGACGTAGTGCAGCCCATGGAGTGCAGCAGCAGCAGCAGCAGCGCCTCGCCCGTGGCCCCGTCGGTCAGTCGGCAGCCCGGCCAGCTGTCCGACCTTCGGACCTTCGCTTACCGCCGACACCACCACCACCCCTCCTTCTCACGGCCGATCATCGGTTCATGAGTTGGACGGGGCGCCGGACTTAGCGCGTGGCCCGGGCCAAAATCCCTCAGCTGGCCCGCCGGCTGGGCTTTGTGTACAGTCCAGCACCCGGGGCCAACTCATCATTCACCCAGACACGGCCCAGTCGGTCAACGAATTGCCGTGGGGGAATTTGTCCCGTATTTTGACCTTTTGTCCCTTATTTGGGAGTGAGAACATTGGCGAACCTATCTGTGCACTAGTTTGATCCTATACACCCTGGGGACAATTTACAGAAGCCAATTGGTAGTCTCGGTACTTGTGGGGGGTCAGTCAGTTGAAGAAGGGTCTCGACCCTCTCTGTGTTCTGTGGTACTCATTGTCACAGAGGGCTGTTGAGGCCAAGTCAGTGGATATTTTCAAGGCAGAGATGGATTGATTCTTGATAAGTACAGGTGTTATGGGCAGGAGTACAGGATTAGGAGGGAGAGATGAATCAGCAGTAGACATGATGGGCCGAATGGCCTAATTCTAATCCTATCCCATATGGTGGCCGATTAGGAAAGGGGGAGATGCAATGAGACCTGGGTGTCATGGTACACCAGTCATTCAAATTAGGCATGCAGGTGCAGCAGGCAGTGAAGAAGGCGAATGGTATGTTAGCATTCATAGCAAAAGGATTTGAGTATAGGAACAGGGAGGTTCTACTGCAGTTGTACAGAGTCTTGGTGAGACCACACCTGGAGTATTGCGTACAGTTTTGGTCTCCTAATCTGAGGAAAGACATTCTTGCCATAGAGGGAGTACAGAGAAGGTTCACCAGACTGATTCCTGGGATGTCAGGACTGTCTTATGAAGAAAGACTGGATAGACTCGGCTTGTACTCGCTAGATTTTAGAAGATTGAGGGGGGGTCTTATAGAAACTTACAAAATTCTTAAGGGGTTGGACAGGCTAGATGCAGGAAGATTGTTCCCGCTGTTGGGGAAGTCCAGAACAAGGGGTCACAGTTTAAGGATAAGGGGGAAATCTTTTAGGACCGAGATGAAGAAAACCTTTTCACACAGGAGAGTGGTGAATCTCTGGAATTCTCTGCCACAGAAGGTAGTTGAGGCCAGTTCATTGGTATTTAAGAGGGAGTTAGATGTTGTGGCTAAAGGGGTCAGGGGGGTATGTTTTATGTTTCTAGACCCGAAACGTATTCCTTTTCTCCAGCTGCGACCCGAAGTTACTCAGTGTATACAGTTTTACAGGCGCGGGTTTGGCTCTGGATCTACCTTTTTAACTCTGAGAGTTCTATCTCTGGATCCGAAAAGGTCGTGAGGCCCTTCCTTCACAGTGTATGCGTTTAGTTTAGTTTAGTTTAGTTTAGAGATACAGCGCGGAAACATGCTCTTCGGCCCACCGGGTCCGCACTGCCCAGCGTTCATTGCACACTTACACAAGTCTACACACACTAGGGACAATTTACCCTTATATAAACCCAAGCCAATTAACTGACAAACCTGTACGTCACTGAAGTGTGGGAGTAAACCGAAGATCTTGGAGAAAACCCACGCAGGCACGGGGAGGGTCCTTTCCTGGTCCGCGAACACTGATGCAATTATCAAGAAAGCTCATCAGCGCCTCTACTTCCTGAGAAGATTACGGAGAGTCGGTTTGTCCAGGAAGACTCTCTCTAACTTCTACAGGTGCACAGTAGAGAGCATGCTGACCGGTTGCATCGTGGCTTGGTTCGGCAACTTGAGCGCCCTGGAGAGGAAAAGACTACAAAAAGAAGTAAACACTGCCCAGTCCATCATCGGCTCTGACCTTCCTTCCATCGAGGGGATTTATCGCAGTCGCTGCCTCAAAAACGCTGGCAGTATCATCAAGGACCCACACCATCCTGGCCACACACTCATCTCCCTGCTACCTTCAAGTTGAAGGTACAGGAGCCTGAAGACTGCAACAACCAGGTTCAGGAATAGCTACTTCCCCACAGCCATCAAACTATTAAACCTGGCTCGGACAAAGTTATTAATAACCAATTATCTGTTATTTGCACTTCATCAGTTTATTTATTCATGTGTGTATATATTTATATCATGATATATGGACACACTGATCTGTTTTGTAGTAAATGCCTACTATGTTCTTTGTGCTGAAGCAAAGCAAGAATTTCATTGTCCTATACAGAGACACATGACAATAAACTCACTTGAACTGGAACTTGAACTTGAGACCGTACAAACTCCGTACCGACAGCACCCGCAGTCAGGACCGAACCTGGGTCTCCGGTGCTACAAGCGCTGTAAGGCAGCAACTCCACCGATGCACCACCATTGCACTCATGCCGTGCAGCATAAGGTGGACCAGCGTCCAGCGACCCCCCCCCCCCCCCCCCCCCCCCCCCCCCCCCCAACCCCCCCCCAACCCAGAACGGGTGCCGAGGATTTCGGGGAGAAGGCAGGAAAATGGGATTATTTTTTTTTACCTCCCATACAAAATGCTTTTATTCAGAACAAACAAAAATACAAAGCAGTAACACGATCAAAAAATGCCTCTATTGGCATTTTACAAAGCTATCAAATTAAAATGTTAACATTTTTACCAATAATACATTTGACCTCCCGCGGTGACCAGCATTCACAGAAGGTCCTCCAGAGACCCCGTGGACACCGCATGTGTGTTCCCTCTATAGGGACACGCGAGCTCGGACGTAACCCCGGAAAAGGGGCAGGCAGCCGACCGCTGTGCGGCCATCGATTGCCCGCTGCCTGGACCCGCGAATGGCCATCTTGGCCAGGCACAGGAGCAGACCGTCAGGGAGACCCCCCTCCTCCCTCCCGACCCTCCCCCCCTCTGTACCGGGTGCCCAAAAATCAATAGCGTCGGACTAAAGTGGAGCCAAAACTTGAGGAGCAGCCCCTTCAGAAGGAAAATGACCAAGTATAGACTTGGTTTATACTCTCTAGAATTTAGGAGATTGAGAGGGGATCTTATAGAAACTTACAAAATTCTTAAGGGGTTGGACAGGCTAGATGCAGGAAGATTGTTCCCGATGTTGGGGAAGTCCAGGACAAGGGGTCACAGCTTAAGGATACGGGGGGAATCCTTTAAAACCTAGATGAGGAGAACTTTTTTCACACAGAGAGTGGTGAATCTCTGGAACTCTCTGCCACAGAGGGTAGTTGAGGCCAGTTCATTGGCTATATTTAAGAGGGAGTTAGATGTGGCCCTTGTGGCCAAGGGGATCAGGGGGTATGGAGAGAAGGCAGGTACGGGATACTGAGTTGGATGATCAGCCATGATCATATTGAATGGCGGTGCAGGCTCGAAGGGCCGAATGGCCTACTCCTGCACCTAATTTCTATGTTTCTAAAATGGGATTAGGAGGCAGAGATCAGCCACGATTGAATGGCGGAGTGGGCTCGATGGGCCGAATGGCCTAATTCTACTCCAACATCCTTGAATCACTCCTTCTGAGAACTTTCATTTTAGGAAAACATCTTGTTTGTCTTTGGAAAACATATTTAGTTTATTTTTGCTGCAATGTTAAGGTCAATAATGCGGGGAGAGAGAAAAAACACATTTTGAAAGTCAGTTATATCATTAATAATGCCTGGCATTATATTTGACAATTTCATTGCTTCAAGTTCAGTAAAACGTGAACAGCTATTTCCAAGTAGTGTTTTTGAAAGACAAATGCCACATTTTACCCCTTCTAATTTTATTGAGCAGACACACAAGTATATGCCTCACAGCGCCAGAGACCCGGGTTCGATCCTAACTCTGGGGGCTTTACTGCGCAAAGTTTGTACGTTCTCCCCGTGACCGGGTGGGTTTTCTCCAGGTGCCCCGGTTTCCTTCCACACTACAAAGACGTACAGGTTTGTCGGTAAATTGGCTTCGGTAAAATTGTAAATCTTCCCTAGTGTGTGTAGGATGTTAGTGGGCTGGGATTGCAGGTCGGCAGGGACTCGGTGGGCCGAAGGGCCTGTCCGCTAAACTAAACTAATCTATATGAGTTCGTCAACCAGGGGGTATGAAGAGAAGGCAGGTACAGGATACTGAGTTGGATGATCAGCCATGATCATATTGAATGGTGGTGCAGGCTCGAAGGGCCGAATGGCCTACTCCTGCACCTATTGTCTATGTTTCTATGTTTCTATGTTTCTAACCATTTTGTAAATCACAGTTTTTTGGAAAACACTCTTTCTACGTTTTGAAAGCCATTGTAATCAAAGAAGTCCCACCCTGGTCATTCCTGCTTCATAGATTCATAACTTCATCAGTGATAGGAGCAGAATTAGGCCATTCAGCCCATAAAGTCTCCTTCGCCATTCAATCATGGCTGATCTAGTTCAAGTTCAAGTAAGTTCAAGTGAGTTTATTGTCATGTGTCCCTGTATAGGACAATGAAATTCTTGCTTTGCTTCAGCACACAGAACATAGTAGACATTTACTACAAAACAGACAAATGTGTCCATATACCATGATATAAATATACACACACATGAATAAATAAACTGGTAAAGTGCAAATAACAGAAAGTGGTTATTAATAATCAGAGTTTTGTCCGAGCCAGGTTTAATAGCCTGATGGCTGTGGGGAAGTAGCTATTCCTGAACCTGGTTGTTGCAGTCTTCAGGCTCCTGTACCTTCTACCTGAAGGTAGCAGGGAGATCTATCTCTTCCTCTTAACCCCATTCTCCTGCCTTCTTCCTATAACCCCTGACACCCGTAAGTGATCAAGAATCTATCTATCTATGCCTTCAAAATACCCAATGATGGCCTCCACAGCCTTCTCTTGAGGCCATCTAAAGGGGTTGGACAGGCTAGATGCAGGAAGTTTATTCCCGATTTTGGGGAAGTCCAGAACAAGGGGTCACAGATTAAGGATAAGGGGGAAGTATTTTAGGACCAAGATGAGAAAATCATTTTTTAACAGAGAGTGGTGAATCTGTGGAATTCTCTGCCACAGAAGGTAGTTGAGGCCACAGTTAATTGGCTATATTTAAGAGGGAGTTAGATGTGGCCCTTGTGGCCAAGGGGATCAGGGGGTATGGAGAGAAAGCAGGTACAGGATACTGAGTTGGATGATCAACCATGATCATATTGAATGGCGGTGCAGGCTCGAAGGGCCAAATGGCCTACTCCTGCACCTATTTTCTATGTTTCTATGAATTCCACAGATTCACCGCCCTCTGGCTAAAGAAATTCCTCCTCATCTCCTTCCTAAAGGATCGTCTTTTTATTCTGAGGCTGTGGCCTCGGACCCTAGACTCTCACACTAGTGGAAACATCCTCTCCACATCCACTCTATCCAAGCCTTCCACTATTCGGTATGTTTCAATGAGGTTTCCTCCCCCCATCATCCTTCACATCTGGCTCGTTGGTCTAGGGGTATGATTCTCGCTTAGGGTGCGAGAGGTCCCGGGTTCAAATCCCGGACGAGCCCAAATTTTGGGGGCGGCACTGTCCGCAGCGGTAGAGTCGCTGCCTCACAGTGCCAGAGACCCCGATCACGGATGTTGTCTGTACGGAGTTTTACGTTCTCCCCGTGACCTGCGTGGGTATGAATGCATTTCGTTGTCTCTGTACTGTACACTGACAATGACAATTAAAATTGAATCTGAATCTAAACACCAGCGAGTACAGGCCAAGTGGCGGCAAACGCTCATCATATGTTAACCCACCCATTCCTCGATAACCTTGTAAACCTCCTCTCCAATGCCGACACATCCTTCCTCAGAGATTCCTCTCCCTGCTGCTGTCCGGCAGAAGGTACAGAAGCTTGAAAGCGCGCGTCACCAGACTCCGACAAAGCGTATTTTCCTCCAGGATTCCGCACTGCCCTTCCACAAGAAGTGCATCAAATTATGACAGGCATCGACAGGGTAGACAGTCAGAAACGTTTCCCCCCACGATAGAAAAATTAAAAGACTCGAGGGCGTAGCTTAAAGGGCCTGTGCCACTTTTTTACGTGACTTTTTTGGCGACTGCCAGCATAGGTCGTTACAGGTCGGCGAAAATTTTCAACGTGCTGAAAATCTAGCGGCGACCAGAACATGGTACGACTCTTTGGGCGACTACTCACGACCGCACAGGCTTCACCACCGCGTTATGCATGTCGCCTGTATGGTCGTGAGAGATCTCCTAGTCACCAAAAGAGTATTAGGAGCACTTTTGAAACCAACCTGACCTCCCGGTGGCTCAGCACTTCAACTTCCCCTCCCATTCCGAATCCGACCTCTCTGTCCTGGGCCTCCTCCATGGCCAGAGTGAACAACACCGGAAATTGGAGGAGCAGCACCTCATATTCCGCTTGGGCAGTCTGCACCCTAGCGGCATGGACATTGAATTCTCCAATTTCCGGTAGCCCTTGCTGTCTCCTCCCCTTCTCATAGAAACATAGAAACATAGAAATTAGGTGCAGGAGTAGAGGCCATTCGGCCCTTCGAGCCTGCACCGCCATTCAATATGATCATGGCTGATCATCCAACTCAGTATCCTGTACCTGCCTTCTCTCCATACCCTCTGATCCCCTTAGCCACAAGGGCCACATCTAACTCCCTCTTAAATATAGCCAATGACTGTGGCCTCGACTACCCTCTGTGGCAGAGAGTTCCAGAGATTCACCACTCTCTGTGTGAAAAAAATGCTTCTCATCTCGGTTTTAAAGGGTTTCCCCCTTATCCTTAAGCTGTGACCCCTTGTCCCGGACTTCACCAACATTGGGAGCAATCCTCCTGCATCTAACCTGCCCAACCCCTTAAGAATTTTGTAAGTTCTCAGCTCTCCCTCAGCCCTCTGGCTCCTCCTCTTCCTTTTTCCTTTCTTCTTCCCCCCATCCACCCCCCCCCCAACCCTCCATCAGTCTGAAGAAGGGTTTCGGCCCGAAACGTTGCCTATTTCCTTCGCTCCATAGATGCTGCCGCACCCGCTGAGTTTCTCCAGCACTTTTGTCTATCTTTGATTTTCCAGCATCTGCTTTTCCTTCTTAAACACGTAGCGGCTTTCTGGTCGCCGCTGAATTTTCAACGTGATTAAAATTTTCGGCGACCTATGATGGGTGCCGGCAGTCGCCGAAAAAGTCGCATAAGTGGGACAGGCCCTTTAAGGTGCAAAGGGGAAAAGATTAAAGGAGATGTGCAGGACAAGTTTTTATTTTAATCTAAAGGACGACAAGTACCTGGAACACACTGCCAGGGGTGGCGGGTGAGAAACATAGAAACATAGAAAATAGGTGCAGGAGTAGGCCATTCGGCCCTTCGAGCCTGCACCGCCATTCAATATGATCATGGCTGATCATCCAACTCAGTATCCCGTACCTGCCTTCTCTCCATACACCCCTGATCCCCTTAGCCACAAGGGCCACATCTAACTCCCTCTTAAATATAGCCAATGAACGGCCTCGACTACCCTCTGTGGCAGAGAGTTCCAGAGATTCACCACTCTCTGTGTGAAAAAAGTTCTTCTCATCTCGGTTTTTTAAAGGATTTCCCCCTTATCCTTAAGCTGTGACCCCTTGTCCTGGACTTCCCCAACATCGGGAGCAATCTTCCTGCATCTAGCCTGTCCAACCCCTTAAGAATTTTGTAAGTTTCTATAAGATCCCCTCTCAATCTCCAAAATTCTAGAGAGTATAAACCAAGTCTATCCAATCTTTCTTCATAAGACAGTCCTGACATCCCAGGAATCAGTCTGGTGAACCTTCTCTGCACTCCCTCTATGGCAATAATGTCCTTCCTCAGATTTGGAGACCAAAACTGTACGCAATACTCCAGGTGTGGTCTCACCAAGACTCTGTACAACTGCAGTAGAACCTCCCGACTCCTGTACTCAAATCCTTTTGCAATGAAAGCTAAAGATACGATAGTGGTTGTAATGTAAATATTAAGAGGCTTTTCAGATTCAGAATCAGATTCACATTTATTGTCACGTGCACCAGTTAAGGTACAGTGATATTTGAGTTACTATGCAGCCATACAAGTAAAAGAACGATAGAACTTAACATAAACATCCCCACCAATGTGATGGAAGGCAGTATTGTTCACCCGTGTTTGGGGCCTTGACCCTCCGCTCCGATGTACAATCCCTCTCGTCGGGATGATCGAAGCTCTGACATTGGGATGGATGGAACACACTCCGCGGCTAGAAGTGCCCGAATCTTTTGGATAGGTATATGCCGTGAATAGATGGATATGGAATGTGCGCAGGTAAATAAGAGATGGTCTTGGCATTGTGTTCAGTACAGACATTGTGGGCCGAAGGGCCTGTTTCTCGGATGCGCTGTTCCACATTCAATGTTTAGTTTAGTTTAGTTCAGTTTAGTTTAGTTTAGAGATACAGTGTGGAAACAGGACATTGGGCCCACCGTGTCTGCGCCGACCAGCCATCACCCCCGTACACTAGCACCACCCTCCACGTGAGGGACAATTTACAAATTCACTGATGACAAATTAACCTACAGACTTGCACGTCTTTGGAGTGTGGGAGGAAACCAGAGCACCCGGAGATAGCCCACGCGGTCCAGAGGGAGAACGTATAAACACCGTACAGACGGCACCCGCTGTCAGGATCGAATGTAGATGCTGCTTACTACCAACGAGAGACACAACAACCCAGGGTCAGGCGACATCTCTGGAGAAAAAGGATGGGGGACCTTTCTGGTTCGGGACTCATCTTCAGACGCCATCTCCAGTCTGACCTGAAATGGCGTCCATTCTTTTTCTCCAGCGATCCTGCTTGGCCCTCTGAGTTAATCGGCTCATATGCCTTTCGTTGAACCTACAAACCCAGACGTCTTTGGAGTGTGGTCATGAGGTCATAAGTGATAGCATTAGAATTAGGTCATTCGGCCCATCAAGTCTTCTCCGCCATTCAATCATGGCTGATCTATCTCACCCTCCCAACCGCATTCTCATGTCTTCTCCCCATAACCTCTGACACCCGTACTAATCGAGAATCTATCTATCTCTGCCTTAAGTGTGGGAAACCAGAGCACCCAGAGAAAACCCACGCGGTCACGGGGAGAACGTATAGCGATCGCTAATCAGCGCAGGCTCAATGGGTCGAAGGGCCTGTTTCCGCACTGTATCTCTAAAGTCTAATGTTGAAGGTGAAAGGGGAAAGATTGAATTGGAATCTGAGGGGCAACTTTTTTTACACAGAGGGTGGTGGGTGTAGGGAATGAGCTGCCAGAGAGGAGGTAGTTGAGACATACACTATTACAACATGTGGTCACGGTGGCGCAGCGGTAGAGTTGCTGCCTTACAGTGCTTGCAGCGCCAGAGACCCAGGTTCCATCCAGAGATGGGTGCTCTCTGTACGGAGTTTGTACGTCCTCCCCGTGACCACGTGGGCTATCTTTGGTTTCCTTCCACACTCCAAACACATACAGGCCTGTAGGTGAATTGGCTTGGTGTATGTGTAAATTGCCCCTAGTGTGTGTAGGATAGTGTTAATGTACGGGGATCGCTGGTTGGCACGGACTCGTTGGGCCGAAGGGCCTGTTTCCGCGCTGTACCTCACTACTAAACTAAACATTCCAAAGACATTTGGACAGGTATTTAGATAGTGCCACTATCATATGTACAGAAATGCACCCGTAGTCAGGATCGAACCCGGGCCTCTGGCGCAGTAAAGGGCCTGTCCCACGTGCATGCGATTGCAAGCGTCTGGTGCAACCAAACGTGGTCGCTTGAGTCGTATGGGCACCGTATGGCCGCGCGGGGCCGGTCTCACGTAGAAGCACGGAATTGTGCGGGGCTGGTCCCGAGATCGCGCGGCAAAACAGCTTCGAAAAACTGGCAGTGGCCGAAATCTTCGCGCGCCAACGGCCTGTCGGCACGCAGGCGCATTGCGGTCGTACACAACGTATTGATGGCGTACGCCTAGCGCGTGGCATTGCGCGATGACGTCACCGCCCGGCGTGGCGTTGCATGATGACGTCACGGCCCGACGTTGGGCGACGCCCAAATTCACGTCACGTGCAAACTTAGCGTGAATTTAGCGCGTACTTAGCGCAAACTCTGCTTCTGTTTGGTCGTGCAAAACGCATGCAAGTGGGACAGGCCCTTTAGGCATCAACTCTACCGCTGCTTCAGCAAGCCGCCCCTGATGGAGGTCGCTTGAGTGTAAATCCGATTGAGAGCTTTGTGTGAGAATCACACGAGGACAACAGTGGCAGTGACAGCTATGATTACTTCTATTAAAAGATGCCTTTAATACCAAGGGCTAGCAAGTTACACCAACTTCCTCTCTGATCACCAGCGCAAGGTCCCGTGGCGGTATTCATGGGTCTCTCGTTCCTCTGCTCTGGTGGATTAGAAACTTTCAACCTGCCCTGAATTATTTATGTACCTAGGAACTGGAGATCGGAACTCCATGGCATAGCGAGACAACAACTGCTTCAGCGCAGGAACTGTCAAATGCCCGAAAGCTTTTTCTGGTGAATTTCTAATGCTGACTGAAACTTGTGCGGTTCCTTTCTTTCATATGGTAATGTGGAGCTCGGTCTCCGAAGGCCTGCTTTGTTCTACAGTCATGTTGGCTTTTTCACGTTGGAAAATCAACTCCAAGCTGAGCGTCAGCTAAATTGATCCATTATTTAGTTTTGTTTAAGAAAGAACTGCAGATGCTGGAAAAATCGAAGGTAGATAAAAATGCTGGAGGAACTCAGCGGGTGAGGCAGCATCTATGGAGCGAAGGAAAAGGCGACATTTCGGGTCGAGACCCTTCTTGGGATTCCTGGGATGTCAGGACTATCATATGAGGAAAGACTGGATAGGCTAGGCTTGTACTCGCTAGAATTTAGGAGATTGAGAGGGGATCTTATAGAAACTTACAAAATTCTTAAGGGGTTGGACAGGCTAGATGCAGGAAGATTGTTCCCGATGTTGGGGAAGTCCAGAACTAGGGGTCACCGTTTAAGGATAAGGGGGAAATCTTTTAGGACCGAGATGAGATTTTTTTACACAGAGAGTGGTGAATCTGTGGAATTCTCTGCCACAGAAAGTAGTCAAATATGACCATGGCTATATTTAAGAGGGAGTTAGATGTGGCCCTTGTAGCTAAAGAGATCAGGGGGTATGGAGAGAAGGCACGTACAGGATACTGAGTTGGATGATCAGCCATGATCATATTGAATGGCGGTGCAGGCTCGAAGGGCCGAATGGCCTACTCCTGCACCTATTGTCTATTGTCCGGTAGGCGGCGCGGCTCTGGCCAGCAGCGGCCTCTGCAGCCTGTCCGCGTTTTTATTATTTTTTTGTCTGTGTTTTTATGTAGTTTTTGTTATTTTATGTTGGGGTGTGTGTGTGCCGGGGGGCGGGGGGGGTGGGGTGGGAGGGGGGGGGAAACTTTTTGAATCTCTCCCTGCACTGGAGACCCGACCTTTTCTCGTCGGGTCTCAGGTGTCGTTGAGGCCGCAACGAGTAGCGGCCTCCAACGGGAAGAAGCCGGGGACTCTGGTGCCGACTCACCGTCGCCGTCGCGGGGCTGGCCGAGTCCGGAGCGGTGGAGGAGCGGTGGAGGAGCGCTGCTGCTGCTGCTGCTGCTGCTACAGGAGAGTCGGAGGCTCCAACGGCAGGTCTGTGGACGGCGGGAACCGGGAGCCCGCGGCTCCCTGGAGGGAGACCGCTTTTCGGGGCTCCTGCAACGGCGAATTCTCCCGCCCGAGTTGCGGGGTTGAAGAGCTCCTGGAGCGGGGCCTACATCACTGCCCCGCGCGGCTGGAATGGCCGCGGGACTCTGCGAGCGCACACCGGGGGCTCCAACACCAAGACCCGGTGTGCGACCTCGCACCACCCGGCGTGGCTTTAATGGCCGCGGGACAATCGCCATCGCCAGCCGGGGGCTATGACTTTGACTCTGACATCGGGGGGGGGGAGAGTGCAGTGGAGAGATAAGTTTATTTGGCCTTCCATCACAGTTATGTGATGGATGTTTATGTTAAATGTAATTATGTTGTGTCTGGGGTCTATTTGTGTGTAATGTATGGCTGCAGAAACGGCATTTCATTTGGACCTCCAGGGGTCCAAATGACAATTAAATTGACTCTCTTGACTCTTGACTCTTGACTCTTGAATGGCGGTGCAGGCTCGAAGGGCCGAATGGCCTACTCCTGCACCTATTGTCTATATTTCTATGTCACCTGTGAAGGCTGAGGTGCAAAAACATTATCACTTTCAAGGCCAATAAATACGCGGCATCGAAGGACGAGAAGCCGATGCAAAGAAGTCGAAGCCAAATAGCCGAATGGAAACGATTTCCTTCGCTCCATAGATGCTGCTGCACCCGCTGAGTTTCTCCAGCATCTACCTTTGATTTTTCCTTCGAGCCTGCACCGCCATTCAATATGATCATGGCTGATCATCCAACTCAGTATCCTGTACCTGCCTTCTCTCCATACCCCCTGATCCCTTAAGCCACAAAGGCCACATCTAACTCCCTCTTAAATATAGCCAATGAACTGGCCTCAACTACCTTCTGTGGCAGAGAATTCCAGAGATTGACCACTCTCTGTGTGAAAAATGTTTTTCTCATCTCCGTCCTAAAAGATTTCCCCCTTATCCTTAAACTGTGACCCCTAGTTCTGGACTTCACCAACATCGGGAACAATCTTCCTGCATCTAGCCTGTCGAACCCCTTAAGAATTTTGTAAGTTTCTATAAGATCCCCACTCAATCTTCTAAATTCTAGCGGGTACAAGCCGAGTCTATCCAGTCTTTCTTCATAAGAAAGTCCTGACATCCCAGGAATCAGTCTGGTGAACCTTCTCTGTACTCCCTCTATGGCAATAATGTCCTTCCTCAGATTAGGAGACAAAAACTGTACGCAATACTCCAGGTGTGGTCTCACCAAGACCCTGTACAACTGCAGAAGGGTTTCGGCCCGAAACGTTGCCTATTTCCTTCGCTCCATAGATGCTGCTGCACCCGCTGAGTTTCTCCAGCCTTTTTGTGTAACCTGCAGTAGAACCTCCCTGCTCCTATACTCAAATCCTTTTGCTATGAATGCTAACATACCATTCGCTTTCGTCACTGCCTGCTGCACCTGCATGCCTACTTTCAATGACTGGTGTACCATGACACCCAGTTCTCGTTGCATCTCTCCTTTTCCTAATCGGCCAACATTCGGATAATAGTCTAGAAGTTCGAAGCGGTTCCTCTGGCGTGTTCAAAGAAGTTCCGAGTGGTGATAAATTTGATGTGTGTTAAGGTTGGAATGATTACGGTGCAGGCACGGTCTGTCACACACTTCAAGACAAAGACAGGGATGGGGGATATGATTGAACGTTGATACAAGATCCGATGTGACATCGAAAATGAGAGGCGATAAAGAATTCAGGTTGGTGGGAATCAATCACTCCTTTCATTGTCACTGGAGAAAAGGATTGAAGGGATGAAAGGGGCTATTGGACAAGGTGTAGGACAGGTAAAGAAAGCTGAGATATACTCCAGACAACTGATGTACAATAGGCTTTTCAAACCATTGTTAGTCCCACATTAAGAGGTGGTTCCACAGAATAGAACTGGTTTGTACAAATTGTATAATTTGCGGCAGGAAACAGATTGGATAGGCAAGATGTTTAAATACCTCTGCATTACTGGCACTGCCTCTCAATAGACAATAGACAATAGGTGCAGGAGTAGGCCATTCGGCCCTTCCAGCCAGCACCGCCATTCACTGTGATCATGGCTGATCGTCCCCAATCAGTACCCCGTTCCTGCCTTCTCCCCTGACTCTGCTATATTTAAGAGCCCAATCTAGCTCTCTCTTGAAAGCATCCAGAGAACCTGCCTCCACCGCCCTCTGAGGCAGAGAATTCCACAGACTCAGAGAAAAAGTGTTTCCTCGTCTCCGTTCTAAATGGCTTACCCCTTATTCTTAAACTGTGTGGCCTCTGCTTCTGGACTCCCCCAACATCGGGAACCTGTTTCCTGCCTCTAGCGTGTCCAAGCCCTTAACAATCTTATATGTTTCAATGAGATGCCCTCTCATCCTTCCACACTCCAGAGTGTACAAGCCCAGCTGCTCCATTCTCTCAGCATATGACAGTCCCGCCATCCCGGGAACTAACCTTGTAAACCTACGCTGCACTCCCTGTTGGTTTAGTTCCGTTCAGAGACACAGCGTGGAAACAGGCCCTTCGGTCGACTGAGTCCGCACCGACCAACAATCAGCCAAACTCCGGCACGATATCACACACTGGGGACAACTAACAATTTACAATTTACAATTTTACCAAAGCCAATTAACCTACAAATCTGCACGTCTTTGGAGTAGTGGGAAGTAACCGGAGCACCCAGAGAAAGTCCATGTGGTCACGGGGAGAACGCACAAACTCCGTACAGACAGCAGCCGTAGTCAGGATCGAACCAGGGTCTCTGGTGCTGTAAGGCAGCAACTCTAATGTTGGGCCAAAGGACCCGTTTCATATCCGCAGAGACCACTCCCTCCGCAACTCCCTGGTCAATTCGAACCACTCCCTCCCTAACCTGTAATACTTTCCCTTTGAACCACAGGAAATGCTACACTTGTCGCTTTACCTCCCCCCTCGACTCCATCGAAGGACCCAAGCATTCTTTCCAGGTGAGGCAGAGGTTCACCTGCATCTCCTCCGACCTCATCTATTACATCCGCTGCCCTAGGTGTCAACTGCTCTACATCGGCGAGACCAAGCGTAGGCTTGGCGATTGCTTCGCCCAACACCTCCGCACAGTTCGCAATAACCAACCTGATCTCCTGGTGGCTCAGCACTTCAACTCCCCCTCCCATTCCCAATCTGACCTTTCTGTCCTGGGCCTCCTCCATGGGCCAGCGAGAGTCCCACCCCAGCACCTCATATTTCGCTTGGGCAGTTTACACCCCAGCGGTATGAACATTGACTTCTCCAATTTCAGGTAGTCCCTGCTTTCTCCCTCCTTCCCCTCCCATTCTCAGCTCTCCCACAGCCCACTGTCTCCGCCTCTTCCTTTCTTCTTCCCACCCCCCTACCACCCCCACATCAGTCTGAAGAAGGGTCTCGACCCGAAACGTCACCTATTCCTTCGTTCCATAGATGCTGCCTCACCCGCTGAGTTTCTCCAGCATTTTTGTCTGTCTTCGATTTTTCCAGCATCTGCAGTTCCTTCTTAAATGTTTCATGGTCAGAATTAGGCCATTCGGCCCATCAAATCTACTGTGCCATTCAATCATGACTGATGTATTTCTCCCTCCTAAACCCATTCTCCTGCCTTCTCCCCATAACCCCTGACACCCTCTCTAATCAAGAATCTATCTATCCCTGGCCTAAAAATATCTATTAACTAGGCTCCAAAGCCTTCTGTGGCAATGAATTATACAGATTCACCACCCTATGACTAAATAAATTCTTCCTCATTTCATCCTTTAATTCAGATGCTATGACCTCTAGTCCTAGACTCTCCCACTAGTGGAAACATCCTTTCCACATCCACTCTATCCAAGCCTTTCATCATTCAGTAATTTTCAATGAGGGGACACCCTCATCCTTCTAAACTCCGGTGCGTACAGGCCCAGTGCCGTCAAACGCTCATCATATGTTAACCCGTTCATTCCTGGGATCATTCTCGTAAACCTCCTCTGGACCCTCTCCAGATCCAGCACATCCTTCTTCGAATATGGGGCCCACATGTGCTCGAAATGCAG
The DNA here is from genome assembly GCF_028641065.1 of Leucoraja erinaceus. NCBI lineage: Eukaryota > Metazoa > Chordata > Chondrichthyes > Rajiformes > Rajidae > Leucoraja > Leucoraja erinaceus. The sequence goes on from NW_026576571.1 coordinate 19,922, forward strand.
CCAGGCCAACACCAAGCATTACATCATTACTTTGTATTCTAGTCCTCTCAAATCAAATGTTAGCTGAGTCTCTAAAGTCTAAAGTATATAGAGTCACGGTGGCGCAGCGGTAGAGTTGCTGCCTTACAGCGAATGCAGCGCCGGAGACCCGGGTTCGATCCTAACTACGGGTGCTGTCTGTACGGAGTTTGCACGTTCTCCCCGTGACCTGCGTGGGTTTTCTCCGAGATCTTCGATTTCCTTCCACAATCCAAAGACGTACAGGTTTGTAGGTTAATTGGCTTGGTGGTAAATGTAAAAATTGTCCCTCGTGTGTGTGTGGGGCAGTGTTAGTGTGCGGGGATCGCTGGTGGGCGCGGACCCGGTGGGCCGAAGGGCCTGTTTCCTCGTTGTATCTCTAAACTAAACTAAACTAAAGTCCTAATAGACACAAAATATATAGGAGCAGGGAGGTTCTACTGCAGTTGTACAGGGTCTTGGTGAGACCACACATGGAGTATTGCGTACAGTTTTGGTCTCCAAATCTGAGGAAGGACATTATTGCCATAGAGGGAGTGCAGAGAAAGGTTCACCAGACTGATTCCTGGGATGTCAGGACTGTCTTATGAAGAAAGACTGGATAGACTTGGTTTATACTCTCTAGAATTTAGGAGATTGAGAGGGGATCTTATAGAAACTTACAAAATTCTTAAGGGGTTGGACAGGCTAGATGCAGGAAGATTGTTCCCGATGTTGGGGAAGTCCAGGACAAGGGGTCACAGCTTAAGGATAAGGGGGAAATCCTTTAAAACCGAGACGAGAAGAACTTTTTTCACACAGAGAGTGGTGAATCTCTGGAACTCTCTGCCACAGAGGGTAGTCGAGGCCAGTTCATTGGCTATATTTAAGAGGGAGTTAGATGTGGCCCTTGTGGCTAAGGGGATCAGGGGGTATGGAGAGAAGGCAGGTATGGGATACTGAGTTGGATGATCAGCCATGATCATATTGAATGGTGGTGCAGGCTCGAATGGCCGAATGGCCTACTCCTGCACCTAATTTCTATGTTTCTATGTCTATGTTTCTAAAATGCTGGAGTAACTCAGTGGGACAGCCAGCATCTCTGGTGAGAAGCGATTCTTTCCCTCCCGAGATGCTGCCTGTCCCGCTGAGTTACTCCAGCATTTTGTGTCTATCTTTCAATTTAAACCAGCATCTGCAGTTCTCTTCCCACACAATTGTAAAGTCCTAGCCTGCCCAACTTCTCCTTGTAGCTCAGTCCCTCAAACCTGGCAAAATCTTCGTAATCCTGGCTGAAAATAAGGTGATCCTATCAAGAAGCAAACTTGCTCTCTCTCCTGCGCAGTAGGGACTTGTGCGTGTATCTTTGAGACACGGGTTACTTGGCTCAGCAATGCAGTAGATTAAACATTTCAATTCATAAGCCCCTTGCCCTTTTAAGTCTAGTGATATAACCATTGGTGTGCGTAGATGTAACTGAATGCTTCACATTTACCTGTCAATAAAACAGGTCATGGTCAGGAAGAAATTTCAAGTCATGTCAAGAGAATTTATTGTCATGTGTCCCAGATAGGACAATGACATTCTTGCTTGTTGGAGCTTATTGTAAGCATAAATACAGAACAGTTCAGTTCAATATATACATAAATAAACAGATAAAGAGCAATAGGCTGTTACAGTTCATAGAAACATAGAAAATAGGTGCAGGAGTAGGCCATTCAGCCCTTTGAGCCTACACCGCCATTCAATATGATCATGGCTGATCATCCAACCCAGTATCCTGTACCTGCCTTCTCTCCATACCCCCTGATCCCTTTAGCCACAAGGGCCACATCTAACTCCCTCTTAAATCTAGCCAATGAACTGTGGCCTCAACTACCTTCTGTAGCAGAGAATTCCACAGATTCACCACTCTCTGTGTGAAAAATGATTTTCTCATCTCGGTCCTAAAAGATTTCCCCCTTATCCTCAAACTGTGACCCCTTGTTCTAGACTTCCCCAACATCGGGAACAATCTTCCCCAGTTCAGAGTCTGTTATTGGTGAGTTTTTAATAGCCCAATGGCTGTGAGGAAACCGCTTGTGTAGGAAGGAACTACAGATGCTGGTTTACTTCGGAGATAGACACAAAATGCTGGAGTAACTCAACGGGACAGGCAGCATCTCTGGAGAGGAGAGAAGGAAGGGGTGATATTTCGGGTCGAGACCCTTCAGACAGTACTACAAATGCGGCCTCACCAATGGGGCAGAGAATTGTATTTTATTTTAGGAAAGGCAGTTATGAAATTCGCAAAAGGAACTCTAGTTATCTGGTGGGTCAGCAATAAAATAACTCAGCGGGTCAGGCAGCATTTCCAGAGAGGGGGAATGGGTTGAGATCCTTCTTCAGACTGAGAGTCAGGGGAGAGGGAGTCGAGGGATATTGAAGGTGTGAAAATGACGGATCAAATGATCAGACAATGATCAAGGAAATGGAGTGTGGATCATTGTGTGGGTAGGAACTGCTGATGCTGGTTTACACCAAAGATAGCCTTTATAAATCAGAGCATTGAGTATAGAAGTTGGGATGTAATGTTAAAATTGTACAAGGCATTGGTGAGGCCAATTCTGGAGTATGGTGTACAATTTTGGTCGCCAAATTATAGGAAAGTTGTCAACAAAATAGAGAGAGTACAGAGGAGATTTACTAGAATGTTGCCTGGGTTTCAGCAACTAAGTTACAGAGAAAGGTTGAACAAGTTGGGTCTTTATTCTTTGGAGCGCAGAAGGTTAAGGGGGGACTTGATAGAGGTCTTTAAAATGATGAGAGGGATAGACAGAGTTGACGTGGATAAGCTTTTCCCACTGAGAGTAGGGAAGATTCAAACAAGAGGACATGACTTGAGAATTAAGGGACAGAAGTTTAGGGGTAACATGAGGGGGAACTTCTTTACTCAGAGAGTGGTAGCTGTGTGGAATGAGCTTCCAGTGGAAGTGGTGGAGGCAGGTTCGATTTTATCATTTAAAAATAAATTGGATAGGTATATGGACGGGAAAGGAATGGAGGGTTATGGTCTGAGTGCAGGTATATGGGACTAGGTGAGAGTAAGTGTTCGGCACGGACTAGAAGGGCCGAGATGGCCTGTTTCCGTGCTGTAATTGTTATATGGTTATATGGTTATACGTGTACCGAGGTACAATGAAACGCTTTTGGTCGCGCGCTAACTGGCCAACGGAAAGACAATACATAGTTACAATCGAGCCATTCAAAGTGTACAGATACATAGTGAGATGAGGAAAAACGTTTTCACCCAGAAAGTTGTGAATGTTCCCGATATTTGGGGAGCCCAGAACCGGTGACGGTTTAAGAATAAGGAGTAGGCCATTTAGGACTGAGATAAGGAAAAACCTTTTCACCCAGACAGTTGTGAATCCGTGGAATTCTCTGCCACAGAAGGCAGTGGAGGCCAATTCACTGGATGTTTTCAAGAGTTAGATGTAGCTCTTGGGGCTAATGGAATCAAGTGATATGGGGAGAAAGCAGGAACAGGTGATGATCAGCCATGATCATATTGCTGGCTCGAAGGGCTGAATGACCTACTCCTGCACCTATTGTCTATTGTCTAATGGAATCAAGTGATATGGGGAGAAAGCAGGAACAGGGGATGATCAGCCATGATCATATTGAATGGCGGCGCTGGCTCAAAGAGGGCCGAATGGCCTACTCCTGCAACTATTTTCTATTGTCTAATGGAATCAAGTGATATGGGGAGAAAGCAGGAATGGGGCACTGAGTTTGGATGATCAGCCATGATCATATTGAATGATGGAGCTGGCACGAAGAGGGCCGAATGGCCTACTCCTGCAACTATTTTCTACGTTTCATGATGGGGCTAGTGTAGATGGGGCAGGTTGGGCAACTTGGGCCGAAGGGCCTGTTTCCACACTGGATTGTAACTGCACTCTGGATTAAAACAGCTTGCTCCCTTCAAACAGAAGCCTCTTCACAATCTCCCTGACTCTTTTGCTAAATATCTTAACCTTTAAGTCTTCGATTAACCTTTAGAAACGATGCTTAAACTGATCTTTCTGGAGGAAAACATTGGGGTGAGGAGGACAGAGGCACAAAAAGCACAGATCATTTTCTCCAGAACGGTTCATCTCAGGTTGTTCTTTGAGTGGTGACTTTTAGCAGCCTTTTAGTCATAAATGTGATTCATGTTTGTTGCCATGGTAGCGCTGATGCTGAACGCTGACAACTTGTACATCTGAGAAAGCAGCAACTTCCTTTTCTCAAGCTTAGTCTAGTTTAGAGATACAGCGCGGAAACAGGCCCTTCGGTCCACCGAATCCCCGCCGACCAGCGATCCACGCACACTAATGTCCCACTCCATATAACATATAACCATATAACAATTACAGCACGGAAACAGGCCATCTCGACCCTTCTAGTCCGTGCCGATCTCCCCTAGTCCCATATACCTGCGCTCAGACCATAACCCTCCATTCCCTTCCCATCCATATAACTACTATCCAATTTATTTTTAAATGATAAAAACGAACCTGCCTCCACCACCTTCACTGGAAGCTCATTCCACACAGCCACCACTCTCTGAGTAAAGAAGTTCCCCCTCATGTTACCCCTAAACTTCAGTCCCTTAATTCTCATGTCATGTCCCCTTGTTTGAATCTTCCCTACTTTCAGTGGGAAAAGCTTTTCCACGTCAACTCTGTCTATCCCTCTCATCATTTTAAAAACCTCTATCATGTCCCCCCTTAACCTTCTGCGCTCCAGAGAATAAAGCCCTAACTTGTTCAACCTTTCTCTGTAACTTAGTTGCTGAAACCCAGGCAACATTCTAGTAAATCTCCTCTGTACTCTCTCTATTTTGTTGACATCCTTCCTATAATTGGGCGACCAAAATTGTACACCATACTCCACAATTGGCCTCACCAATGCCTTGTACAATTTTAACATTACATCCCAACTTCTACACTCAGGCGATTTTTTAGGCAACTACAGGCATCTAGTTAGTCGCCACATGTTCGCCCGTGGTCGTCTCCTCAGTCGCGCAAAAAATCGTAGCGTCTTTCTGGTCACCGCTAAATTTTCGCCGACAGTGGGTTTGACGCCAATGAGCGTAGCTTGAGTTCTCCTGACGTAGGTTCTGTAGTAGGTAGTCGCCAGGTTAACGCAGGTTGCCGCTGGTTTTACGGCGACCTGCTACGACCATGACATTCGCCGGCGGTTGCCTAAAAAAAATCGCCAAGTGGGACAGACCCGTAACACTATCCTACACAAGGTAGGAGCTATTTACATTTTACGCCAAGCCAATTAACCTGCAAACCTGTACCTCATTGGACTGCGGGAGGAAACCGAACATCTCCTTTTATGAAACATATAAAATTATAAAAGGACTGGACAAGCTAGATGCAGGAAAAATGTTCCCAATGTTGGGCGAGTCCAGAACCAGGGGCCACAGTCTTAGAATAAAGGGGAGGCCATTTAAGGCTCTGGTGAGACCACATCTGGAGTGTTGCGTACAGTTTTGGTCTCCTAATTTGAGGAAGGACATCCTTGTGATTGAGGCAGTGCAGTGTAGGTCACAAGATTGATCCCTGGGATGGCGGGACTGTCATATGAGGAAAGATTGAAAAGACTAGGCTCATATTCACTGGAGTTTAGAAGGATGAGGGGGGATCTTATAGAAACATATACCATTATAAAAGGACTGGACAAGCTAGATGCAGGAAAAATGTTCCCAATGTTGGGCGAGTCCAGAAACAGGGGCCACAGTCTTAGAATAAAGGGGAGGCCATTTAAGACGGAGGTGAGAAAAAAACGTTTTCACCCAGAGAGTTGTGAATTTGTGGAATTCCCTGCCACAGAGGACAGTGGAGACCAAGTCACTGGATGGATTTATGAGAGCGTTTGATAGAGCTCTAGTGGAGTCAAGTGATATGGGGAGAGGGTAGGCACGGGTTATTGATAGGAGACGATCAGCCATGATCACAATGAAGGGCGGTGCTGGCTCGAAGGGCCAAATAGCCTCCTCCTGCACCTATTTTCTATGTTTCTATGTTTCTAATATACTAAGCTAAACTAAACTGCCCACAGTACAGTGGTGGAGTGTGAATTGCCCTCTGAAACTGACTCAGTAGACATTCTGCTTGAGTTGCGATAGGAAGTGCACAATGAATGAGAAAATACATTAAAAATAAATTCCACATCTCAATGAGGCTTTTCAAAAGGAATAACAACAGTCCCTGAAGACTACAGCGGAAAAGCAAGTATATCCGTGGGATGCAAGTAGGGGTTTTTTTTTTTTTTTTTTGCACATAAGCAAAAAAGATGTGCCTGGAATAGACATGGCCTTCAAGCTTAATTGAGAAAGTAATTTAAAAATTGTGGACAAACATTAACTAAAAGGAAATAACCACAGAAAAAGCCTAGCGTGCACAGCGGTTCAGTTAGTGTTACAAATATCTGCCTTTCATCAGGCCCGGTAAGATCGGGACAACTTTGATCATCAGTCCAGCTGTTTTCAGCGGAACAAGATATTTTTGCCTGGATTCACGAGCGGAGCTGAAATTAATTTCGAAGCAAAATGCTTACAAGTCCTCGCAAAATACCCAAGGGATGCTGACAGAACGTGGAATGCATTCGCTGTTTATCTCACATCTTAAGCCTCTAGTTATCTCCACAATTTATATGACATAAGATGTGTATGAATGCATATATATATATATATATTTATATATATATATATGTGTGTGTGAGTGTGTGTGTGTGTGTGTGTGTGTGTCTGTGTTCGTGTGTGTGTGTGTGAGATGTATATTTGTGTGCGTGTGTTGATATATATATTTGTGTGTGTGTGTACAGTATGTGTGTGTTTCTGTGTCTGCGTGCGTGTTTATGTCTGTATGTGTCTGTATTATATAAATGTGCGTGTCTGCATGTGTGATCTTGTGTGTGTGTGTGAGCGTGTCCATGCGTGTGTGTGTGTGTGTTTGTGAGTGAGAGGGGGCATGTGTGTGTGCGTATGTGTGCGCGCATGTGTTTTGGTGTATGTGTGCGCGCATGTGTTTTGGTGTATGTGTGCGCGCATGTGTGTGAGCGTGTGTGTGTGAGCGTGTGTGAGTGAGCGTGTGTGTGTCTGTGTGACTGTGAGTGTGCATGTGTGTGAGTTTGTGTGCATGCATATGTGTGTGAGTGTGTGTGTGAGCGTGTGTGTGAGAGTGTGTGTGAGAGTGTGTGTGTGTGAGCGTGTGTGTGTGAGCGTGTGTGTGTGAGCGTGTGTGAGCGTGTGTGTGAGCGTGTGTGTGAGAGTGTGTGCGCGTGTCTCTATATAAAGACGTGCGATTAGTATTCCCACTTGACGTCTATGAGATTGTGTAACCCAAAGTCTGGTGCCAAAAGTGTGAATTTGCTGACTGCCCAGCCAATTACTGAGCCAAAAAACCAGAAGCAAGTTTACTGATCACAACTTTTTTCATGCCGTCATTATTTTCTTTCTTGTGAGAACTGTCTGTGTGAAGAAAAAATACATTTTGCTGGAACCCTTGACTATAAACTTGCCTGAATAATTTTCTTAGCTTGGAAATATCTATCTATCTATCTAGTCTGTGAGTATTTAAATCTGCACAAATAGCGCTATGATTTTGTTCACCACCTTACTCGCCGTTCTCCTCTGCTCAGCCATGATCATATTGAATGGCGGTGCAGGCTCGAAGGGCCGAATGGCCTACTCCTGCACCTATTTTGTCTTTGAAACTGCCTCCACCACCCTCTGAGGCAGAGAATTCCACAGACTCACCACTCTGTGAGAAAAAATGGTTTCCTCGTCTCCGTTCTAAATGGCTTACTCCTTATTCTTAAACTGTGGCCCCAGGTTCTGGACTCCCCCAACATCGGGAACATGTTTCCTGCCTCTAGTGTGTCCAAACCCTATATGTTTCAATGAGATATCCTCTCATCCTTCTAAACTCCAGAGTGTACAAGCCCAGCCGCTCCATTCTCTCAGCATATGACAGTCCCGCCATCCTTGCAAGGTCCCACCCAATTAATCTTGTAAACCTATGCTGCACTCCCTCAATAGCAAGAATGTCCTTCCTCAAATTCCGGGGACCAAAACTGCACACAATACTCCAGGTGTGGTCTCACTAGGGCTCTGTACAACTGCAGAAGGACCTCTTTGCTCCTATATTTGATTCCTCTTGTTATAAAGGTTTACGAAGGTTTAAAAAAATCGTGAGATGAACAGATTGGTCTTCTCACCTGTCAGTCACCATGAAGGTAACGCCCCTTCCGGGGGTGAGGAGAATAAAGCCCCTGAGGCCGGGCGTGAGTCCAGAAGTTGGGCGCGAGTCAGCAAGCCCGGAAGCATGAGTGAGAATTGGCTCCAGAAGCCATGAGTGAGTGAACTTTGGCTCCAGCAGCTGTGTGAGTGAACTGTGAGCCCACTAACCGCGAGTGAGTGCATGAACTGTGAGTCCCCCAGCTGCGAGTGAGTGAATGAACTGTGAGTCCACAAGCCATGAGTGAGTGAACTGTGAGTCCACTAACCGTGAGTGAGTGCATGAACTGTGAGTCCACCAGCCGTGAGTGGGTGAACAGAAACTTTTTGTTGCATGCTAATTAGTCAGCAGTAAGACAATACATGATTACAATCGAGACTTCCACAGTGTACAGATACGTGATGCAGGGAATAATGTTAATAATGTTTAGTGCAAGATAAAGTCCAGCAAAGATATTCTGAGGGTCTCCAATGAGGTAGATAGTAGTTCAGGACTGCTCTCTGGTTGTGGTAGAATGGTTCAGTTGTCTGATAACAGCTGGGAAGAAACTGTATCGGGAGGTGAGCGTTTTCACACTTCTGTACCTCTTGCCTGATGAGAGAGGGGAGTAGAGGGAGTGGCCGGGGTGCGACTGGTCCTTGATTATGCTGCTGGCCTTGCCGAGGCAGGGTGTAGTAGAAATGGGGTCAGAATTGCCCTAGGTATGTGGGTGAGTGGTAGAATCTGGGGCGGGGGGGGGGGGGATAGTTAATTGAGAATTAGTGTGTCAATGGCGTGTCCCACTTGGCGATTTTTTCGGCATCATATCAGTGTTGCCAAAATATTTTGAACATTGCAAAATCCAGCAGCGACAAAAACAATGTAGCGACACTTGCAGAAACACCACACGTCAACATGTCATCAAGTCGCGTCCCGCCGTGTATTTTTCGGTGACCTCTAAAAAAATCGGCAAGTGGAACAGTGAAGACTTGTTTCAGCTGAATGGCTTGTTTCTCTGCTGTATCACTCTTTGACTCAATGGCTGTTTGACACCCATTATAATGCATCACGGGTGATTTTGATTCAACCATGGCGAATCTCTCCCTCCTAATCCCATTCTCCTGCCTTCTCCCCACTACCCTTAACACCCGTTCTATTCAAGAATTTGTCTATCACTGCCTTAAAAATATCCACTGACTTGGCCTCCACAGCCCTCTGTGGCAACGAGTTCCACAGATTCACCACCCTCTTTGACTATAGGGGGTTGAGAGAGAAAAGTAGATCGGCCGTGATTGAAGGGGGGGAGTAGACTCGATGGGCCAAATGGCCCAATTCTGCTCCCATCTGTTATTGTTTCATGACTCTAGTTCATATATTTTATATTTTCAAGAGCCATCCGAGCTAGGAAGCTGCCTCATTATCGATGAACAATATTATCATTTCTTATCAACACTCCCCAGGGGCTGGAAGAGTGCTTGCATTATGGGGTGACCCTTTACAGATTGCAACCTCAGCTCAGAGCCAGCAGAGGAGTTTTGGCACCGCATCCAGGCAGATTTTTACCCACTAAAGCGAGCTGAGCACCAAGGCAAATTCCTTGTATGTGTACATACTTGGCCAATAAAGGTGTTTTTGGGGGAATTCATTGCATCGTCAACCACCCCCAACTGATTGGTGGGTGGGCAGTGATTTCCACATCTGTACCCTGCTTCTGTTCCCACAGTCCTACATATTCCTACCAGGAGGTGAAGAATTATGAAGCTGAAAGTGGAATCCCATGTAGTTATTTTTGTTGAGTACCGCTTGATGGGTCCATAATATCTTTCATTTCAATATATAACAATTTGGATATGATTGGGATCATTCTCTCCGCTTGATCAACGATCATTCCTTATATTTCCAGCTCGCCAGATGTAATCAGGGGATTATTAAAGTGTATGACTCTCAAGTAGTTTGTCAGCAGCTACAGTTGAAAGCTCCGAGCTGCACAAACTCAACTCTACGCTGCCTGGGGAGTTTATATGATTGCTAAATTATTTACTGATTAATGTATAACTAGCACTGAAAGCAATGAATTTCAAATTACGCTTAAAGAGTGCAGCCATCATTAACCATTTGATTCCCTCTTGTTAATTACTGACAGGTCTCAAACGTACACAGTTGCAGAAGCCAAAGAGATACAGCGTGGGAACAGGCCCTTCGGCCCATCGGGTCCATGCTGACCACTTGAATGAATAGGTTTATTGGCCAAGTATAACGATATAACAATTACAGCACGGAAACAGGCCATCTCGACCCTGCTAGTCCATGCCGAACACTTAGAAACATAGAAACATAGAAATTAGGTGCAGGAGTAGAGGCCATTCGGCCCTTCGAGCCTGCACCGCCATTCAATATGATCATGGCTGATCATCCAACTCAGTATCGCGTACCTGCCTTCTCTCCATACCCTCTGATCCCTTTAGCCACAAGGGCCACATCTAACTCCCTCTTAAATATAGCCAATGAACTGGCCTCGACTACCCTCTGCTGCAGAGAGTTCCAGAGATTCACCACTCTCTGCGTGAAAAAAGTTCTTCTCATCTCGGTTTTAAAGCACTTATGCCCCTGTTCCACTTAGGAAACCTGAACGGAGGTTTTTGTCAGTCTCCCTACCTGCTTCCACTACCTGCAACCTCCGGCAACCACCTGCAACCTCCGGGAACCGCACGGAAACCTTGGGTGGGGCGCAAAGTCTCCAGTGGTTTCCATTCAGATTTCCTAAGTGGGACAGGGGCATTACTTTCACCTAGTCCCATCTACCTGCGCTCAGACCATAACCCTCCATTCCTTTCCCGTCCATATAACTATCCAATTTATTTTTAAATGATAAAATCAAACCTGCCTCCACCACTTCCACTGGAAGCTCATTCCACACAGCTGCCACTCTCTGAGTAAAGAAGTTCCCCCTCATGTTGCCCCTAAACTTCTGTCCCTTAATTCTCAAATCATGTCCTCTTGTTTGAGTCTTCCCTATCTCAATGGAAATGTCACATACAATGTAGTCACATACAAGGAATTGGCCTTGGTGCTCCACTCGCAAGTAACATTACGACATGCAGTAAACAATTAAGAACGACACATAAAACATTAATAATAAAACATTATAGTTTAAACATGTGAATGAAATAAAATACCAGAGCAAAAGGAGGTTACAGACCTTTGGCTGTTGAGTAGAGCTACTGCTCTTGGAAAACAAAAGCTGTTTTTATGTCTGGCTGTGGCAGCTTTGACAGTCCGGAGTCGCCTTCCAGAGGGAAGTGATTCAAAGAGTTTGTGGCCAGGGTGAGAGGGGTCAGAGATGATCTTACCCACTCGCTTCCTGGCCCTTGCAGTGTACAGTTCATCAATGGGGGCGGGGGGAGGGGGGTGGGGGGGGGGGGGGGGGGGGGGGGGGGAGGTTGGCTATACGGAGTTTGTACATTCTCCCCATGACCGCATGGGTTTTCACTGAGATCTTCAGATTCCTTCTACACTCCAAAGACGTACAGGTTTGTAGGTTAACTGGCTTGGTATAAATGTAAATTGTCCCTAGTGTGTGTAGGATAGTGTTAGTTTGCAGGGATCGCTGGTTCTCATGGATTCAGTGGGCCGAAGGGCCAGTTCCCTCTCTGTAACTCTAAACAAACAACTAAGTACCAAGCTAAACAAAGGAGATGGTGGAGGTAGATGTAATAACAGCATGTGAATAACAGCAGGGTCATGGATCGGATAGGTTTAGAGGGATGTGGGCTAAACGCAGGCAGGTGGGACTGGTGTAGATGAGTCACCTTGGTCGGCGAGGGCAAGTTGGCCCGAAGGCCTTGTTTCCGTGCCACATGATGCTATAACTAGGCTAGATGCAGGAAGATTGCTCCCGATGTTGGGGAAGTCCAGGACAAGGGGTCACAGCTTAAGGATAAGGGGGAAATACTTTAAAACCGAGATGAGAAGAACTTTTTTCACACAGAGAGTGGTGAATCTCTGGAACTCTCTGCCGCAGAGGGTAGTCGAGGCCAGTTCATTGGCTATATTTAAGAGGGAGTTTGATGTGGCCCTTGTGTCTAAGGGGATCAGAGGGTATGGAGAGAAGGCAGGTACGGGATACTGAGTTGGATGATCAGCCATGATCATATTGAATGGCGGTGCAGGCTTGAAGGGCCGAATGGCCTACTCCTGCACCTAATTTCTATGTTTCTATGATTCCAAACCCTCAACGTCTCAGGCAGAAGGTCTGCAAAGAGAAACTGTTCATGTTCCAGGCCAGACGTCCTCCTCAAGAATAGATTGAGATGGATGGAAGATAGACACAAAAAGCTGGAGTAACTCAGCGGGACAGGCAGCATCTCCGGAAAAAGGGAATAGGTGACGTTTTGGGTAGAGACCCTTCTTCAGACTGAGAGTCAGGGGAGAGGGGAAACGAGAGATATAGATGGCGATATGGAACAAATGAATGAAAGATATGCACAAAAATTAACGATGATAAAGGAAACAGGCCGTTGCTGGCTGTGGGCAAGTTTAAAATATTAAGTTGCAGACATTGCAACTCAACAGGACAACAATGAAACTAGTGTAGTGACTAAGGTGGGGGAGGGATGGAGAGAGAGTGGATGCAAGGGTTACTTGAAGTTGGAGAAATGAATATTCATATTAAATAGATGGTACAGAACTTACTCCACTACTAAAAGCCCTGTCCCACAGTACGAGTTCATTCCAAGAGCTCTTCCGAGTTTAAAAAAAATCAAACTCGTGGTAAGCACGGAGAATGAACGTAGCGGGTACGTCGGAGCTCGGGGACGTCTCTTAGCGGCTCGTAAAGCTAACGGCAGGTACTCGGGAAGACTCGCTAACAGCAGGTAAGCGCGGGAAGACTCGTGAAGATGTTTCAACATGTTGAAAAATGTCCACGAGAGCCCCGAGTACCGACGAGTGGCCATTACCGTAAATCTCCGAGTTCGAATCGGGGCAAACTCGGGAGAGCTCTTGGAATGAGCTTTAAGATAGTGGGCTTTAAGATAGACACAAAAAAATGGAGTAACTCAGCGGGACAGGCAGCATCTCTGAAGGGAATGAATGGGTGATGTTTCTGAAGAAGGGTCTCAACCTGAAACGTCACCCATTCCTTCACTCCTGAGATGCTGCCTGACCCGCTGAGTTACTCCAGCCTTCTGTGTGTTTATCTTTGGATCAATCCAGCATCTGCAGTTCCTCCCCACACATACTCCACTAATACCTTTGTACCATGCAGGCAATAGACAATAGACGACAGACAATAGATAATAGGTGCAGGAGTAGGCCATTCGGCCCTTCAAGCCAGCACCACCATTCAATGTGATCATGGCTGATCATCCCCAATCAGTTCAAGTTCAAGCTCAAGTGAGTTTATTGTCATGTGTCCCTGTATAGGACAATGAAATTCTTGCTTTGCTTCAGCACAACAGAACATAGTAGGCATTTACTACAAAACAGATCAATGTGTCCATATACTATAATATAAATATATACACACACACACATGAATCAATAAAATGATCAAGTGCAAATAACAGATAATTGGTTATTAATTCAAGTCCACCACCCTTTGAGGCAGATATATATATATTTTTTTTCCCCACACAGAATGGTGAATCTCTGGAACTCTCTGCCACAGAAGGTAGTCGAGGCCAGTTCATTGGCTATATTTAAGAGGGAGTTAGATGTGGCCCTTGTGGCTAAGGGGATCAGAGGGTATGGAGAGAAGGCAGGTACGGGATACTGAGTTGGATGATCAGCCATGATCATATTGAATGGCGGTGCAGGCTCGAAGGGCCGAATGGCCTATTCCTGCACCTAATTTCTATGTTTCTATGTTTCTATGAATTCCACAGACTCATAACTCTATTTGGGTTAAAATGTTTCCTCGTTTCCATTCTAGCACGGAGGCCTAGCACGACCAAGGTTGGGCCGCATGGCCTCAGTTCAAGCAGCCAAAGAGCCACATGGCCATGAATTCACTGGGCCCGCCTCTCGAGGCTATTTGCAAAGAGGTTGGATCCGTTCTTGAGAGCCAAGGAGGCATTTGATGAGTCCAGCTAATTGCAATCACCCTAAAGTGGTTTCACACGGAGAGATATAACGAGTTCAATACCTCAGCAAGCCATAATGGGAAAGAGAGAGAAAAAATATATATGTATCCTTCAGCTTTAATCAGTGAAACCACCTCAGTTCACCTTATTGGTGTCCGGTTTAATAGTGGCCCTGTGAACCTGTGGCCCGTACAAAACACATGGCCGCCACTTCCATTCATCGCGCTACGCATCACCCTTCACCTCCACTTACCGTGCAAGCCCTGTTAATGAACACTGTTCACTTTCACGAGACACAAAGAGCCTTTTAAAGGACATCGAGTTATAAAACATCCCATCAGTGATTCAAGTACCAAGCAGCTTGTAATTTACTGGCTAGAAATCAGGGAAACAGATCGAGATGGTTTAGTTTCGGAGGCGTTCGGCTAAACGATCCCATGGATAAATTAATATACTTGTTTCCCCTCGGTTAAAGAGTACACATTTCTCCTTTCCAATAAGCAGCGCTCCTTGTTCTGCCAAGATTTATTTCGCAAAAGACATCTTGGAGTCCTGGGTGGATAATCAATGGAGAACATCGACAACTTCAAGTTGCAGGTCTCTGGAGGTCTATCCTGGACCCAATGTTGCAATTATAACCCTAGTTTGTAGTTTCTGCCAGCTGTTATCAGGCAACTGAACCATCCTACCACGACCAGAGAGCAGTGCTGAACTACCGTCAAGTCAAGTCAAGTTTATTTGTCACATACACATACGAGATGTGCAGTGAAATGAAAAGTGGCAATGCTCACGGACTTTGTGCAAAAAACAAACCAAACACACAAACAACCAAACAAACTACAAACAGAATCACATATTCTTTTACATATTACATATTGTGGGTGGAAGGAAAAAGGAAAAACACAGTATCATGGTACAGTAAGGTTAGTCACTGGTGAGATAGGAGTTTACAGACCGAATGGCCTCTGGGAAGAAACTCCTTCTCAACCTCTCCGTTCTCACAGCATGGCAACGGAGGCGTTTGCCTGACAGTAGCCATCTCTTTGGTGACCCTCGGATTATCTTTGCTGGCTTTACCTTGCACTAAACGTTATTCCCTTATCATGCATCTGTACAATGTATCGATTGTAATCATGTATTGTCTTTCCGTTGACTGGTTAGCACGCATCAAAAGCTTTTCACTGTACCTCGGTACACGTGACAATAAACTAAACTGAAGGAACCCTGTTGTCGGTGTTAATACTCCGTCCACTCTAGGTTGTGGGCAAGAGTAAGTTCATAAGTTCTCGGAGCAGAATTAGGCTATTCGGCCCATCAAGTCAACTCTACCATTGTTCTGAAAGGTACTTCCTAAAGCATCTCTGGAGAAAAGGGATGAATGACATTTTGGGTTGGGACCCTTCTTCAGACTCATCTTCTTCGGAGTTTGCAGAAGGGTCCAGACCCGAAACGTCGCCCATCCTTTTTCTCCAGAGATGCTGTCTCACCCGTTGAGTTACTCCAGCACTTTGTGTCTGTCTTTGGTATAAACCAGCATCTGCAGTAACAATTTGCCGACAGCACCCGTAGTCAGGATCAAAGCCGGGTCACTGGCGCTGTAAGGCAGCAACTCTACCGCTGCGCCACCGTGGGAAACTAGGAAGGTAGATATGAAGAAGTGGAAGGAGAAGAGAGAGGATTACAATGATGGAGATGTTTCAGGAAGGAATGCCATTACTGTGACCGGCACGGTGGCATAGCGGTAGAGTTGCTGCCCTACGGCACCAGAGACCCGCGTTCGATCCTGACTATGGGTGCTGTCTGTAAGGAGTCTGTACATTCTCCCTGGATCGACCGTCAGCGATTAAACCACGAGCTGGATCGATCGATCGACCGCACGTACACACACATACACACATACACACACACACACACACACGCGCGCGTACATACACACACACACACACACACACACACACACACACACACACACACACACACACACACACACACACACACACACACACACACACACACACACACACACACACATGCACACATGCACACACACACACACACACACACGCACACACACGCACACATACACACACACACCGCAAAGGCGGGGGCCAGGGAAAGTGGGGAAGCGCTGTCTGAAATTCACACCCGCGATGAAGAGGAAGGTAAAAGATGGTGGGGGGGGGGGGGGGGAGGGGAGAAAAGGGGGAGAATGGGGGAGAGAAGGGGTGGAGACACTTTTAAAAAGTCAGATAAAGTTTAGCGGGCATTTTACCTACCGGTCAATTTTCCTGGGTCCTAAAAACTCCTATGAGCCAATTAAAATACCCAGTCAGTGAAGGAGATTGCCTACGGCTGCCCTCGACTGCCAGTAACTGCATAGCAATCCCACTACACTACACTGCACTACCAGTTCAAAATAACCAAGCTGAGAAATGTTCTGCGAATTAGCTGAGGCCACGAGTATTCGGGAACTTCCCTCGGGCATGAAGGAGAGTTCCAGTGACCTCATACGACCACGTGTCGACCATGCTGTGAGTTTGAGTCGAGGGCAAAGTCTTCCAAACTGGCAGATTAGGTCGCCGCAGTGGGACGGCCCCTTTAACGTGCGGGCCGATCGCTGGTCAGCATGGACCCGGTGGGCCGAATGGCCTGTTCCCACGCTGTATCTCTAAACTGGACTAAATCAATGATTAACATATAATTTTATCTTTAACATGTACACCATGATTTATGCAGTCTATTGCTTTGTTTTGTGTTTGTTGAAACAACTCTCTGTAATCTTTATTTTAATGACAAATCAATAACTAATCCTGTAGGGAAGTTAGCCACTTATAAATAATTTTGAAATTGATTTCTATTTATTTTATGACAAAGGCCAGCTCTATTATAAACTTTCGAATGCACACAGATTTAATACGCGTCACGGCGCAGGGCGGTCACGGTGGCGCAGCGGTAGAGTCGCTGCCTTACAGCGAATGCAGCGCCGGAGACCCGGGTTCGATCCTGACTACGGGTGCTGTCTGTACGGAGTTTGTACGTTCTCCCCGTGACCCGCATGGGTTTTCTCCGGGATTTTCGGTTTCCACCCACACTCCGAAGACGTGCAGTTTTGTAGGTTAATTGGCTTGGTGTAAATGTAAAAATTGTCCCTGGTGGGTGTAGGACAGTGTTAATATGCGGGGATCGCTGGTCGGCACGGACCCGGTGGGCCGAAGGGCCTGTTTCCGCGCTGTATCTCTAAAACTAAAAACAACTTAAACAAACGTGAGTGTTTTGAATGCCATTATTACACCTTGTGCATGGAGTATTATTACTCTCAAAGTGAAACACAAAGTGCTGCAGTAACTCAGTGCGTCAGGCAGCATCTCTGGAGGGCGTGGATAAGGTGACGATTCAGCTTGTGAACCTTTTTCTATCTGAAGATGGCTCCTGACCCGAAACATCCAACTCACTACGTTCTCCTGAGATGTTGCCTGGCCTGTTGCGTTAAACCAGCACTTTGTGCATGTTTTTTTCTTGTTTTGTTTTGCTGGACATCCGAAATAAAGACTGAACATGTTGCTTTTTATTTCAATGACTAGGACTTTCAATAACCAGGGCAGCACGGTGGCGCAGCGGTAGAGTTGCTGCCTTAGAGTCCCAGAGTCCCGGATTCGATTCTGACCACAGATGCTGTCTGTACGGAGTTTGTACATTCTCCCCGTGAGCGCCTGGGTGATCACTAGTCAGCGTGGATCGGTGGGCTGAAGGATATGTTTCCACACTGTATCTCTGCACTAAACTGAACTACGCTGAGAGAATGGAGCGGCTGGGCTTGTACACTCTGGAATTTAGAAGGATGAGAGGGAATCTTATTGAAACATAACATTATTAAGGGTTTGGACACGCTAGAGGCAGGAAACATGTTCCCGATGTTGGGGGAGTACAGAACCAAGGGTCACAGTTTAAGAATAAGGGGCAAGCCATTTAGGACGGAGATGAGGAAACACTTTTTCACACAGATAGTGGTGAGTCTGTGGAATTCTCTGCCTCAGAGGGCAGAGAATGCCAGTTCTCTGAATGTTTTCGAGAGAGTTAGAAAGAGCTCTTAAAGATTGCGGAGACAAGGGATTTGGGGAGAAGGCAGGAACGGGGTACTGATCGAGGATGATCAGCCATGATCACAGTGAATGGCGGTGCTGGCTCGAAGGGCCGAATGGCCTACTCCTGCACCTATTGTCTATTGAATAAACCGGAACAGGCACAATGTCCATCCCAAACATGATCCCAAACTAATCTCCTCAGCCTGAATGTGATCCAAATGTCCCTCCATTCCCCGCCCCAACTCTAAGGAGTGCTCTCCAGAGGAAACAGCATTGACAAGACTGCAATCCCTCTTCTCCCCTCTCCCATCGGGCAAGAGGTACAGAAGTGTGAAAACGCACACCTCCAGATTCAGGGACAGTTTCTTCCCGGCTGTTATCAGACAACTGAACCATCCTACTAACAACCAGTGAGCAGTGCTGAACTACTATCGACCTCATTGGTGACCCTCGGTGAGAGACCCTCGAGCTTTGCTGGCTTTACCTTGCACTAAACGTTATTCCCTTATCATGTATCTGTACACTGCAAATGGATCGATTGTAATCATATACTGTCTTTCTGCTGCCTGGATAGCACGCAACAAAAGCTGTTCACTGTACCTCAGTACACGTGACAATAAACTTAACTGAGCTAACATAAGTTTTATTGTTTAGTTTAGGTTAATTTAGAGATACAGCGCGGAAACAGGCCCTTCGGCCCACCGAGTCCGCGCCGACCAGCGATCCCCGCACATTAACACTATCCTGCACCCACTAGGGACCATTTTTAAAACATTTATATCAATCTAATTAACCTACAAACCTGCACGTCTTTGGAGAGTGGGAGGAAACCAAAGCTCTCGGAGAAAATCCACGCAGGTCACGGGGAGAACGTGCAAACTCCGTACAGACAGCACCCGCAGTTGGGATCGAACCCGGGTCTCTGGCGTTGCATTCGCTGTAAGGCAGCAACTCTACCGCTGCGCCACCGTGACTGCCCTAAATTCCAGAGAGTAGAAACACATCAACTTGTTGTTACCTCAAGTGGATAACCTTATCACCTCAGGGGTCGAGGTGACCCGAGCTAGCCAATGAAGGGATCTACAAGGACTATTGTCTGGAGAAGGCAATTTTCGGACATTGCGGGAATTTCGGAGCCCCGCGCGATGTCGGGACCAGCCCCGCGTGGCCCCTACGCCTCAAGCGACCACGTTTGGTCGCGCTAGGCGCACGCAATCGCATGCTGGTGGGACAGGCCCTTAAGGCAGCAACTCAACCGCTGCGCCACCTTCTCTGGAGGGAAGGAATGGATGTTGTTTCAGGTCGAGACCCTTCTTAACTACTAGTCACCTGAGCAAAGCTTAGCTCAACATATGCAGGCCGGAGAGGCATTCAGACCAGGGGGTGTACACGTTCCTGAAAGACCATGCGTTGTGCGGTCGTTTCATTCCGTTGCACATGCGTTTATTCCAGGCTATGTTAAGGACCAGTCCCACTTTCACGACAATTTATTTCATCCCGACCATTTTTCCACTCGTGGACATTTTTTATCGGGCTGGAAAAAACGTCCCGACTGCCCCGACGCCACGAGTACCTACAGCTGGCAGAACGAGCCGCTACGATACATCTACGAACTGCTACCACCTCCCACGGACCCGTTACAAACATTCTGCCTGTTTGAATCAAGGGGAAAACTCGGGAGAATTCGTGAATAACTCATGAAAGTGGGACCGGCCCTTTGCCCTGTTGTCACAGTGGGAATTAAACTCATGTCAATGGGTCCCTTGCCTGGGACGGCTTGTCCGGTATCTTATCGTAAACTCGACACTTCTACAACTATGGCTCTTAACATCTTAATATTCAGAGCTACAATATTCTCCCTCTCTCATCCTCTCTCTCCCTCCCTCCATCCCACTCTCTCTCTCTTTCTACTCTCTCTGTCCCTCTGCCCCTTTCTCCCTTCCTTACCCTCCCACTCTCTATTTCTCTCTCATTCTCTCTCTTTCCCTTCCTGCCGGGACTGCAGCTTCGACGGCGGTGTAGATGCTGGGACACCTACATGGAGCGGGCGATGCCTTACCGGGTCGCCTTGCGGTAATCTCCGGGGCACTGTGACCGTTGACGGCACCGCGGAGCCTGGGATCCGAGATCGCCAGTGTCGGGGGTTCGGCCGGCGCGGCCTGTGAACTTTGGTCGTTGCAGTCTTCGGGGGGGAAGCGGCCGCTTCAGTCCTGGCCGCTGATGGATGTTCACCGACGCCGATGGTCCAGCTTCACGGCAAGAGGGCCTGAAAACATCGGGTTGGCTGAGGAGGCCAGATATAGGCCCCGACCTCGGGTGGACTATGAGGGGGAGAACTGGATATTTTTGGTGCCTTCCCTCACAGTGAATTCTGCTGTGGGGGGACGTTTCATGTTGATTTCTATAGTGTACTGTTTCTGTGTCTTATTTCTTTTTCTCTTTTTTTGATTTGTATGGATTTATTGCATTGATCTGTTCAATTAATTTAATCAATCTCTGTAAAGCACTTTGGTTCAAATACTGGTTTTGTTGAAAAGTGCTATATAAATAAAGATTATTATTATTATTATTATTATTATTATTATTATTATTCCTCTCTCTCCCTCTCCCTCCATCCCTCTCTCTCTACCCTCTCATCCTCTCTCTCGCTATCTTTCCTCTCTCTCTCCATCTCTCTCACTTGCTTTCCCCCTCTCTCCCTGTACCTCCTCTTTCTCATTCTCTCTCTTTCCCTCACTCTCCTTCACTCTGCTCTCTCCACTCTCCCTCTCTCTTTCTCCCTCTCTCCCTCTCTATCTCTCTCCCACTCTCTTTCTCACTCTCTCCCTCTCCCACTCTCACCCCTCCCCTTCCTCCCTCTCTATCTCTCTCACACTCTCTTTCCCTTTCTCCCTCTCCTCTCTCTATCTCTTTATTTCTCTCTCCCTCGCATTCTCTTTGCCTCTCTCTCTCTCTTGCTCCTCTTTTACTCTCTCTCTATTTTCCATCTTTTATCCATCTCTTTCTTTCTCTCTCTCCCTCCCCTCGCATTTTCTCGTTCTCTCTCTCTCCACATATTTAATGCCGACCAACTTCCTCCTTCAGTTGAATGCAGACGGTCAAAGTCCCACTAATTAAATCCTTTGACACTTCAGACCCCAGCCTGTCTCGTGAGCTGGCTCACTGCCTTACTTCACCTTCTCTCCCCACTCACCTATTTCTGGTTTTACATCCGAGAGCAACTCGTACTCGAGGGAGGTCAAGACGCCAGCTGTGAAGCTGGAACCCGGAGACAGTGAGGGGTCTCATTAGGCCGCTAACATCCCACGAATGGATCAAAGGCCAAGGAAAGACGAGTAGCATCGCTGGGTGAAACAAGAAGTCAGCAGACTCAGCCAATTTCCTCAGCAAGGTATAGCTGGCAGCTAAGACCATTAGCAGTGCTGTAAACCACTGCATGCTCAAGCTTATATAATACATTGGTGAGGCCACATATAGTGTCCAGTTTTGGTCAACATGCTGTAGGAAAGAAGTTTAGTATTAGTTATACAATACAATACAATACAATTTATTTGTTGTCATTTGTACCCAGAGGTTCAAACGAAATTTGGTTTCTACAGTCATACAAACAAGAAGAAGAACCAAGACACAACAAAATTTACACAATCCCCTCCTCACTGTGATGGAAGGCAAAGTCTTATGCAGTCTGAAGCAGGATCTCGACCTGAAACAACTCCCCATTCCTTCTCTCCAGAGATGCTGCTTGTCCCGATGAGTTACTCCAGCAATTTGTGTGCATCTTTAGTTTAGTTTAGTTAAGACATACAGTGTGGAAACAGGCCCTTCGGCCCACCGAGTCTGTACCGACCAGCGATCCCCCCCGCACCAACACTAACCTATACATTAATGACAATTTACAATCTTTACTGAAGCCAATTAACATAGTTTAGTTTAGTTTAATTTAGTTCAGTTTAGTTTATTGCCACGTGTACTGAGGTGCAGTGAAAAGCTTTTGTTGCGTGCTAACCAGTCAGTGGAAAGACAATACATGATTATTGTTCATGTTCTCCAGAGATGTTGCCTGACCCACAGAGTCACTCCAGCACTTAGTGTCTAAGATGTAATATACGGAACCCCTGAATTGTCTTCAGAGTGGAAAAGTGAACAAAAAACGCCCAATGGAGGTATTATGATATGGCTAAACAAGATATGACTTGTTTAGTTTAGTTAAGAGATACAGCGTGGAAACAGGCCCTTCAGCCCACCAAGTCCACACCGACCAGCGATCCCCGCACATTACCTCTATCATAGAAACAAAGAAACATAGAAAATAGGTGCAGGAGTAGGCCATTCGGCCCTTCGAGCCTGCACCACCATTCAATATGATCATGGCTGATCATCCAACTCAGTATCCTGTACCTGCCTTCCCTCCATACCCCCTGATCCCTTTAGCCACAAGGGCCACATCTAACTCCCTCTTAAATATAGCCAATGAACTGTGGCCTCGACTACCTTCTGTGGAAGAGAATTCCACAGATTCACCACTCTCTGGGTGAAAAAAGTTTTCCTCATCTCGGTCCTAAAAGATTTCCTACTTATCCTTAAAACTGTGACCCCTTGTTCTGGACTTCCCCAACATCGGGAACAATCTTCCTGCATCCAGCCTGTACAACCCCTTAAGAATTTTGTAAGTTTCTATAAGATCCCCCCTCAATCTTCTAAATTCTAGCGAGAACCAGCCGAGTCTATCCAGTCTTTCTTCATATGAAAGTCCTGACATCCCAGGAATCAGTCTGGTGAACCTTCTCTGTACTCCCTCTGCGGCAAGAATGTCTTTCCTCAGATTAGGAGACCAAAACTGTACGCAATACTCCAGGTGTGGTCTCACCAAGACCCTGTACAACTGCAGTAGAACCTCCCTGCTCCTATACTCAAATCCTTTTGCTAGGAATGCTAACATACCATTCGCTTTCTTCACTGCCTGCTGCACCTGCATGCCTACTTTTAATGACTGGTGTACCATGACACCCAGGTCTCATTGCATCTCCCCTTTTCCTAATCGGCCACCATTCGGATAATAATCTACTTTCCCGTTTTTGCCACCAAAGTGGATAACCTCACATTTATCCACATTATACTGCATCTGCCATCCATTTGCCCACTCACCCAGCCTATCCAAGTCACCTTGCAGACTCCTAGCATCCTCCTCACAGCTAACACTGCCCCCCAGCTTCGTGTCATCTGCAAACTTGGAGATATTGCGTTCAATTCCCTCGTCCAAATCATTCATATATATCGTAAATAGCTGGGGTCCCAGCACTGAGCCTTGCGGTACCCCACTAGTCACTGCCTGCCATTGTGAAAAGGACCCGTTTACTCCTACTCTTTGCTTCCTGTCTGCCAGCCAGTTCTCTATCCACATCAATACTGAACCCCCAATACCGTGTGCTTTAGGTTTGTATACTAATCTCTTATGTGGGACCTTGTCGAAAGCCTTCTGGAAGTCCAGATACACCACATCCACTGGTTCTCCCCTATCCACGCTACTAGTTACATCCTCGAAAAATTCTATAAGATTCGTCAGACATGATTTACCTTTCATAAATCCATGCTGACTTTGTCCAATGATTTCACCATTTTCCAAATGTGCTGCTATCCCATCTTTAATAACTGATTCTAGCAGTTTCCCCACTACCGACGTTAGACTAACTGGTCTGTAATTCCCCGTTTTCTCTCTCCCTCCCTTTTTAAAAAGTGGTGTTACATTAGCTACCCTCCAATCCTCAGGAACTACTCCAGAATATAAAGAGTTTTGAAAAACTATCACTAATGCATCCACTATTTCTGGAGCTACTTCCTTAAGTACTCTGGGATGCAGCCTATCTGGCCCTGGGGATTTATCGGCCTTTAATCCATTCAATTTACCTAACACCACTTCCCGGCTAACATGGATTTCACTCAGTTCCTCCATCTCATTTGACCACCGGTCCCCTGCTATTTCCGGCAGATTTTTGATGTCTTCCTTAGTGAAGACAGAACCAAAGTATTTATTCAATTGGTCTGCCATGTCCTTGTTCCCCATGATCAATTCACCCGTTTCTGACTGCAAGGGACCTACATTTGTTTTAACTAATCTTTTTCTCTTCACATATCTATAAAAGCTTTTGCAGTCAGTTTTTATGTACCCTGCCAGTTTTCTTTCATAATCTATTTTTCCTTTCCTAATTAAGCCCTTTGTCCTCCTCTGCTGGTCTCTGAATTTCTCCCAGTCCTCTGGTAGGCTGCTTTTTCTGGCTAATTTGTACCCTTCATCTTTTTGTTTTGATACTATCCCTGATTTCCCTTGTTATCCACGAATGCACTACCTTCCCTGATTTTTTTTGATAAACTGGAATGAACAATTGTTGTAGTTCATCCATGCAGTCTTTAAATGCCTTCCATTGCATATCCACCGTCAACCCATTAAGAATCAATCGCCAGTCTATCTTGGCCAATTCACGTCTCAAACCCTCAAAGTCACCTTTCTTTAAGTTCAGGACCCTTGTTTCTGAATTAACAATGTCACTCTCCATCCTAATGAAGAACTCAACCATATTATGGTCACTCTTGCCCAAGGAGCAACGCACAACAAGATTGCTAACTAACCCTTCCTCATTACTCAATACCCAGTCTAAAATAGCCTGCTCTCTCGTTGGTTCCTCTACATGTTGGTTTAGAAAACTATCCCGCATACATTCCAAGAAATCCTCTTCCTCAGCACCCCTGCCAATTTGTTTCACCCAATCTATATGTAGATTGAAGTCACCCATTATAACTGTTTTACCTTTGTTGCACGCATTTCAAATTTCCTGTTTGATACCATCTCCAACTTCACTACTACTGTTAGGTGGCCTGTACACAACACCCACCAGCGTTTTCTGCCCCTTAGTGTTTCGCAGCTCTACCCATACCGATTCCACATCCTCCAAGCTAATGTCCTTCCTTTCTATTGCGTTATGCTGCTCTCTAACCAGCAACGCTACCCCACCTCCTTTCCCTTTCTGTCTATCCCTCCTGAATATTGAATATCCCTGGATGTTCAGCTCCCAGCCTTGGTCACCCTGGAGCCATGTCTCCGTGATCTCAACTATATCATAGTCTGGCTATCTGCTCGTTCAACTCATCCACCTTATTACGAATGCTCCTTGCATTGAGACACAAAGCTTTCTGGCTTGTTTTTACAATACTCTTACCCCTTATACTATTATGTTGAAAAGTGGCCCTTTTTGATTTTTGCCCTGGTTTTGTCTGCCTGCCACTTTTACTTTTCACCTTGCTACCTATTGCTTCTACCCTCATATTACACCCCTCTGTCTCTACGCTCACACATTTAAGAAACCCTTTCCCTTTAACTCCATCCTCCACTATCCCATTCGACACCCCACCCCCCTTATTCAGTTTAAAACCACACGTGTAGCAGTGGGAAACCTGCCTGCCAGAATGCTGGTCCCACACCTGTTAAGATGCAATCCGTCCCTTTTGTACAGTTCCCCCTTACCCCAATACAGATCCCAGTGATCTAAGAATCTAAATCCCTGCCCCGTGCACCAGTTCCTCAGCCACACGTTCAGGTTCCATATCTCCCTGTTCCTGCTCTCGCCAGCACGGGGAACTGGAAGCAAACCGGAGATAACAACCCTGGAGGTCCTGCTTTTCAACATTTTTCCGAGCTCTCTAAAGTCACGCTGCAGAATATTCATCCCCTTCTTTCCGACATCGTTTGTGCCGACATGCACTACCACTTCCGGATGTTCACCTTCGCCCTTGAGGATTTTCTGCACTCTGTCCGTGACATCCTGGATCCTGGCACCGGGAAGGCAGCACACCATCCTTGCATCCCGTCTGTTGCCGCAGAAACCCCTGTCCGTACCTCTCACGATGGAGTCTCCCACTACAATGGCCTTGCCTGCCTTAGGTCTTTTTGGTTTTGGCTCAACAGCCCTATTCGCATCACAGGCCAGTCCGCCGCTCAGTGTAAACACGTCTTCTGTCCCAACAGCTTCTAAGCGGATGAACCTGTTTACAAGAGGTACATCACCCGGGGACGTTGGCATTCCATGCTTCCCTCCCTTTCTCACTGTCTCCCACCTTCTCTCTTCCAGTACCTTAGGTGTAACAATCGTACTGTAGGACTTGTCAAGGAACGACTCCGTTTCTCGTACGAACCGGAGGTCATCCACTTGCTTCTCCAGTTCCCCAACACGGCCCTTCAGGAGCTCTACCTGGATGCACTTCTCACATTTGTAGCAGCCAGAGGCACCAGCGGTGTCCTTGACCTCGCACATACTGCAAGCATCGCACTGAATCAGCTTGCCTGACATCTCCTTCTTTCGTCTCTACCTCTCAAGCGTATTGCGTGGTCTCCTCTCCGAAGACTCTCGAGCCAAAGACTCACAAGGCCGCTCACTGACTACCGCTCCCTAAGAGCAGTCTTGCTTAAGTTGACTGATAAAATGCCTGATTTACCAATTTACAAACCAAATTCCTCAGTTTTCAACTGTTTTCCCCACACTGACTCAGTTCTCTCCTCCCACTCGGGCTAGAGCCAATCAGTCTGATCTCTTGCTAATCTCCTCCTGCTGTTGCTCCCAAATCTACAGCAGTTCTGAGTCTGACACACACCAGAGACAATGTTACATTTATACATTTTTACCGAAGCCAATTAACCTACAAACCTGTTTAAGAAGGAACTGCAGATGCTGGAAAATCGGAGGTAGACAAAAATGCTGGAGAAACTCAGCGGGTGCAGCAGCATCTATGGAGCGAAGGAAATAGGCAACGTTTCGGGCCGAAACCCGGAAGGGTTTCGGTCCGAAATGTTGCCTATTTCCTATAGTGGAGATTGTTCAACTCTTTGCATGGAGCGGAGGAAATAGGCAACGCTGGAAAATCGAAGGTGGACAAAAATGCTGGAGAAACTCAGCGGGTGAAGCATGAATCTATGGAGCGAAGGAAATAGGCAGCGTTTCGGGCCGAAACCCTTCTTCAGACCGATCAATCTACAAGCCTGTACGTCTTTGGAGCGTGGGAGGAAACGGAAGATCTAGGAGCAAACCCACGCAGGTCACGGGGAGAACGTACAAACTCCGTACTGACAGCACCCGTAGTCTGGGTCGAACCCGGGTCTCCGGCGCTGCAAGCGCTGTAAGGCGGCAACTCTACCGCTGCGCCACCGTGCCACCCAGTTTGGTTCTGTGGTAAAAGAGATTGACTGACAATGGTCTGTCTCATTGACACGTAGTTTAATTAGGTAATTTGTTATCTGAGCTGTGTAACGTTACTTTGAGAAATAATTGCCTTCACAATTATTTTAATAACAAAATCTCTCACTGCCTATAAGCCTTCTGAATTACATTATCATGCATTGTCTGGATAACTTTGACTTCACATTCAAGGTCTTTGAAATTGTTGTTGAATAACAGTGCCTTCAAATACATTCCAAGAGAGGGTGACATTGAAACTTACTGAATTAGACAATAGGTGCAGGAGTAGGCCATTCGGCCCATCGAGCCAGCACCGCCATTCAATGTGTACATGGCTGATCATCCCCAATCAATACCGACGTGGAGAAGATGTTTCCACTCGTGTCAGTGGTGTCAAAGGCTACGGGGAGAAGGCAGGAGAATGGGGTTAGGAGGGAGAGATAGATCAGCCATGATTGAATGGCGGAGTAGACTTGATGGGCCGAATGGCCTAATTCTACTCCTATTCTTTATGGCCTTATGACCTTAGTGCGAGAGTCCAAGAGAAGAGTCTAAACCTATTATTCGGAGGACACAGCCTTAGAATGAAAGGACGTACCGTTAGAAAGGAGATGGGGAGAAATTTCTTTAGTCAGAGGGATTTTAGTTGAGGTTAGTTTAGTTCGGAGATGAGGCGCGGTAACAAGCCCTCCAGCTCACCCAGTCCGCACCGACCAGCGATCCTCGCACATTAACACATGCCCACACACACACACTAGGGACAATTTAAACCTATACCAAGCATACAAACCCAAGCCCATTAACCTGGAGTGTGGGAGGAAACCGAAGATCTCAGAGAAAACCCACGCGCGTGGTCACGGGGAGAACGTGCAGACTCCGTCACGACAGTCACGCCCCGTAGTCAGGATCGAACCCGGGTCTCTGGTGCTGCAAGAACTGTAAGGCAGCAACTCTACCGCTGTGCCACCAGTGCAGTGTGGTGAATCTGTGAAGTTCATTGCTACAGACGGCTGTGGAGGCCAAGTCAGTGGGTATTATTAAAGCAGAGACTGACAGGTTATTGATTAGTGTTGGTGTCACATGAAGACAGGGAGACTGGGGTTGCAACGGAGAGATAGATCCGGCAAGATTGAAAGGCGGAGTAGACTCGATGGGCCAAATGGCCTAATTCTGTCCTTGTGACTTATTAACTTAGGACAGCATGGTGGTGCAGCGGTAGAGTTGCGGCCTTACATCGCCACAGACCTGGGTTCAATCCCGATTGTCTGTTTGGAGTTTGCCCGCTCTCCCCGTGAACTGCGTGGGTTTTCTCCGGGATCTCCGGTTTCCTCCCACGCTCCAAAGACGTACAGCATTGTGGGCTACTTGGCTTGGTGTAAATGTAAATTGTCCCTAGTGGAATGAGCTTCCAGTGGAAGTGGTGGAGGCAGGTTAGATTTTATCATTTAAAAATAAATTGGATAGGTATATGGACGGGAAAGGAATGGAGGGTTATGGTCTGAGTGCAGGTAGATGGGACTAGGTGAGAGTAAGTGTTTGGCACGGACTAGAAGGGCCAAGATGGCCTGTTTCCGTGCTGTGATTGTTATATGGTTAATGTGTGTGTGTAGGATAGTGTTGGTGTGCGGGGATCGCTGGTCGGCACGGACTGGATGGGCCGATTGGCCTGTTTCCACGCTGTATCCCCAAACTAAACTCAACTAAATTAAACTCATGAACTAAGGCAGTTTGGGAAAGCCAACTGTTCCGATGTGATAAGGGTTAACTTTGGCTACAAGTGTAGGATGGTTAATCTGTGATAAGCTGCTGCCTTACATCTCATCTGGTTCCTCCTCATGTCGACTTCAGTACAAATAAAAATCCCAAGAAATGAAAAGTCAACAGCTAATCAATTATCTCCTGTTTAACATAATCTCATGTCCACAATGCCCTTCATCCAAGGAAGAGGAATTTATCATCAGCAAATTTGAAATTAAATTGTTTAGTTTAGTTTTGAGATACAGCGCGGAAACAGGGCCTTCGGGTCCACCGAGTCTGCGCCGGCACAGCTATAGGCCTGTCCGTCCCACTTAGGCTATTTTTAGGCGACTGCGGGCGACTGTCATATTTGAAGATGGTCGCCCGAAAAAACGGCGACTAGACCCCCCGTCTTCGACATAATATTTGAAATAGAATCATTACTTTAACACCAAGAACACGGTCAGCACCAGTGGCAACCTACAACAGCGTCCACGTCAGAAGTCAAGCTACGCTCATTGGCGTCAAACTCACTGTCGCCGAAAAGTTTGAACATTTCAAAACCCAGCGGCGACCAGAAAAACGCTACGATTCTTTGGCCGACTGATGAGACGACTCACGACCGTACAGGCGACACCTCTGCGACCATGTGGCAACAGCAACACTAGTCACTTGTAGTCGTCTAAGTGGGACAGGGGCATAAGAATACCCTACACACACACAGGGGACAATTTACACATTTTTATCAAGCCAATCAGTCTACGAACCTGCACGTCTTTGGAATGTGGTTGGAAACCGGAGATCTCGGAGAAAACCCACGCAGGTCACGGGGAGAACGTACAGCCAAGCACCCCTGGTCAGGATTGAACCCTGGGTCTCTGGCGTTATGAGGCAGCAACTCTAGCGCTGTGCCACCGTGTCGCCCTTAGTCTTGTCTTCGAATGGTGGGATGAAGGGGTAAAATAATGGATATATAAATTAATACCTCTCAGCCCCAGGAACCTGTCCCACTAGTTAGAGTCATAGAGTCGTACTGCACGGAAACAGGCCCTTCAGCCCAACACGTCCATGCCGACCAAGGTCCCCCATCTAAGATGGTCCCATTTGTCAACATTTGGTCCATGTTCCTCTAAACCTTTCCTATCCAAGTTTACGATAGACACAAGATGCTGGAGTACTCAGCGGGTGAAGCATCATCTATGGACAGAAGGAATGGGCGACTTTTCCAGACTGAACAAGGGTCTCGATCCGAAACGTCGCCCATTCTTTCCCTCCATAGATGCTGCCTCACCCGCTGAGTTACTCCAGCATTTTGTGTCTACCTTTGATTTTACCAGCATCTGCAGTTCTTTCTTACACACCTATCCAAGTTTAGTTTGGTACAACAACCGGTGACTGTGGCATACTGACCCATTGGAGCTCCCGACATCCGCGGCTTCTCCCGAGACCGTGAGCTCCCGTTGCAAAGACCGCAGGACCGCGGTTGTAGCGATCCCAGGCGTAGGGATGGACTCTGATGTTAAGTCCACGCCCCGCGGTGGGGCCCAAGGTCAGTCCGAGGAGGTCTCCAGCTCCATCGATGGCAGGCCGCAGAGCAACCGAAGAATGCGATCCGAAAATTAATCACAGTACCAGCAAGGTAAGAAACTGAAAAAAACAAACAGACTGTTGGTGGGGCTGACAATCATACGGTGCCCCTTTTCCCTCTCTCCTCACAGCTAAGCCTCCTGGCCATAGTCATAGAGTGATACAGCGTGGAAACAGGCCCTTCGGCCTTACTCTCCAATACCGGCCAACAATGTCCCAGCTACACTAGTCCCACTTGGTCCATATCCCTTCAAACCTATCCCTGGACCTTTCCACCCTGGGAAAATAATTCTGACTCTATCCACGACTCATCATTTTATATACTTCCATCAAGTCTCCCCTCAGCACCGACGTTCCTGAGAAAACAATCCAAGTGTCTCCAACCTCAAACCAGCAGCTGAAACCCTCTAACCCAGGCAGCATTCCGGTAAATATGTACGAAGGAACTGCGGATGCTGGTTTACACCGAGGATGGACAGGGAATGCTGGTGGAACTCTGCAGGATTGGCAGCGCCTCCACAGAGAAGGAATGGGTGACCTTGCGGGTCGAGACCTGACACAAAACGTCACCCATTCCTTCTCTCCAGAGATGCTGCCTGTCCCGTTGAGTTGCTCCAGCATTTTGTGTCTATCTTCAACATTCTGGTCAACCTCCTCTGCTCCCTCCCCAAAGCCTCGACATCCTTCCTGTAACGGAGCGACCAGAACTGGACGTAATGTTCTAACTGCGGCCTAACCAAAGCCCTGCAGAGCTGCATCATTCAAATGAAGGCCTGTTTTATTTTTTCCCCAGGTAAGGTAATACATTAAGTTAATTTTTTCAATGAATGAATAAGTTTATTGGCCAAGTATTCACATACAAGGAATTTACCATGGTGCTCCACCCGCAAGTGACAACATGAATTACTACAATAAACACTGCCCAGTCCATCATCGGCTCTGATCTCCCCTCCATTGAGAGGATCTATTGCCGTCGCTGCCTCAAAAAGGCTGGCAGCATCATCAAAGACCCACACCATCCTGGCCACACACTCATCTCCCCGCTACCTTCAGGTAGAAGGTACAGGAGCCTGAAGACTGCAACAACCAGGTTCAGGAATAGCTACTTCCCCACAGCCAACAGGCTATTAAACTTGGCTCGGACAAAACTCTGAACATTAATAGTCCATTATCTGTTTATTTGCACTTTATCAGTTTATTTATTCATGTGTGTATATCTTTATATTATGGTATATGGACACGCTGATCTGTTTTGTAGTCAATGCCTACTATGTTCTGTTGTGCTGAAGCAAAGCAAGAATTTCATTGTCCTATCAGGGACACATGCCAATAAACTCACTTGAATCTTGAATCTTGACAGACAGTAACAGTTAGGAATGACACATAAAACATTAAACATTAATAATAAAACACTATCGATTCAACTTGTGAATTAAACATTTTCGGAAGGTCATTCACTTGTACTGATTCCTTGGTCTCTCTGGGTGATACCAGTATTATGTGTGCAGGGTCGCAAAGCTGGAAAGGGTTCGGAGAAGATTTACGATGATATTGCCAGGACTAGAGAGAGGGTCTGAGCTACAGGGAGAGGTTGAGCAGGCTGGGACTCTATTCCCTGGAACGCAGGAGGATGAGGGGGGTGACTTATGCTCGGAACAAGTAGTGTGGGCCGAAGCCCCTGTTCTGTTCTGTGTTATGTTAAGAGAGAAACAGACTGAAGAAGTGTCTCGACCCTGAAACATCACCCATTCCTGGATAGACTTGGTTTATACTCTCTAGAATTTAGGAGATTGAGAGGGGATCTTATAGAAACTTACAAAATTCTTAAGGGGTTGGACAGGCTAGATGCAGGAAGATTGCTCCCGATGTTGGGGAAGTCCAGGACAAGGGGTCACAGCTTAAGGATAAGGGGGAAATCCTTTAAAACTGAGATGGGAAGAACTTTTTTCACACAGAGAGTGGTGAATCTCTGGAACTCTCTGCCACAGAGGGTAGTTGAGGCCAGTTCATTGGCTATATTTAGGAGGGAGTTAGATGTGGCCCTTGTGGCTAAGGGGATCAGAGGGTATGGAGAGAAGGCAGGTACGGGATACTGAGTTGGATGATCAGCCATGATCATATTGAATGGCGGTGCAGGCTCGAAGGGCCGAATGGCCTACTCCTGCACCTAATTTCTATGTTTCTATGTTCCTTCTCTCCCAACAAACTCTGCCGTTTTGTATCTATCTTCAGTTTGAACCGGAATGTGCAGTTCCTTGGAGGTGTATGAAATCTTGAGAGGAATAGATCGGGTAGATAGATGCACAGTGTAGGCAGGAACTGCAGATGCTGGTTTAAACCGAAGATAGACACAAAAAGCTGGAGTAACTCAGCGGGACAGGCAGCATCTATGGAGTAGAAGGAATGGGGACGTTTTAGGTCGAGACCCTTCAGATGTACGCTCTTGCTCAGCGTAGGGGAGCCGAGGTGCAGAAGACACATGTTCATGGTGGAGGGGAAATGATTTAATGGGAATCTGAGGGGTAACTTGTTCACACAGAGGGTGCTGGGTGGATAGAACAAGCTGCCAGAGGAGGTAGTTGAGGCTGGGTTAGACACAAAATGCTGGAATAACTCAGTGGGACAGGCAGCGTCTCTGGAGAGAAGGAATTGGTGACGTTTCGGGCCCAGACCCTTCTTCAGAGTGGGTGGGACAAAGTTGAGGGTGGGACTCTCCCAACGTTTAAGAAACAGTTAGACAGGTACATAGATATGATCGGTTTGGAGGGATGTGAATCAAACACATGCAGGTGGGACTAATGTAGATGGGACATGTTGGCCGATGTGGGCAAGTTGGGCCGAAGGGCCTGTTTCCACGCTGTATCACTCTATGACTCTCTGTGCCTTTATGTTAGATGAGTTGAGATCTGATTATTTTACTTGTCTCTCTGGGCATGTTATGTATAGGCTCATTGTTCTCCATATTCTCGAGTAAACAACACTATGTTAAACAGCTACACCATGGACCTCTGAGCAAACTGGGAACGTACAAAGAAATTGCAAAAGATAAAATAGATGAATCAATACCGATGCACCTTCAACCCCATGTATGCAGAACACGGCAGACACTCCTGGGAAATGGTATTAAGGCAGGGCAATTCAATTTGGGTTAGCAAACCTCTCTGCTGAGAAAAGCAATATGGCTCAGATCACAGTCAAAACATATTAACTTTCAGTTGTGTGATCACCTCTTTGGTGCATGCTATCATCCAGAAAAGTCAAATGAAATTCAGGTCCTTTGAATAATGCAGCTTGTCCCATCCGAACAGCGTGCTTTCGATTTTAAACAGAAATGAATGAATGCATGAATAAGTTTATTGGCCAAGTATTCACATACAAGGAATTTGCCTTGGTGCTCCACCCGCAGGTGACAACATGACATGCAGTGACAGTTGGGAATCAAGTCAAGTCATTTTTATTTCTATAGCACATTTAAAAAACACCTCTCGTTGACCAAAGCGCTTCACATTGGTGGAGGTACTAACGTTATACCATATTGGTTCATAAATACAAACATCACTACATACATAAAGCCCTCACTCAGAGGACGTCAAGAAAGGCTTGGGAGTAAAGATGAGTTTTAAGTCTCGACTTAAAGGAGTCGATGGAGGGGGCAGTTCTGATGGGAAGGGGGATGCTGTTCCACAGTCTAGGACCTGCAACCACAAAGGCACAGTCGCCCCTGAGCTTATGCCTAGCTTCCTTATGGATGTTCAGCAACCGATCGACCGATCTGATGGACCTGGAGGTGGTGTGGTGGGTGAGCAGACCTTTGATGAAAGGAATGACACATAAAACATTAAACATTCTTAATGAAACATATACTCGTAGGACACGGCACCGTATAGCACAAAGATCCAGCGGTAGTTTAGTTTAGATCCATCTCCCCTTTTGGCGATGCTCGGACTATCATTTATCGGACTTTGCTGGCTTTACCTTGCACCGAACGTTATTCCTTTATCATGTATCTATACACTGTACATGGGTCGATTGTAAATTATGTATTATCTTTCTGCTGACTGGACAGCTTTTCACTGTACCTCGCTAAACGTGACAATAAACTAAACTGAAATGAATTGAGAGATACAGTATGGAAAAAGGGCCTTCCGCCCATCAGATCCGCGCCGACCAGCGACCCCCGCACACTAACACTGTCCCACACACACACACACACACACACACACACAGTAGGGACAATTTACAATTTTACCAGAGCCAATTAGCCCACAAACCTGTATGCCTTTGGAGTGCGGGAGGAAACCGGAGCACCCGGAGAAAACCCACGCAGGTCACGGGGAGAACGTACAAATAGGAGCAGTGGTCAGAATCGAATGCGGGTCTCTGGCGCGGTGAGGCAGCAACCCCAACGGAAGGAACCTATGGGTGAAAGGGGGACGGGTGCATTTTAAAACCTAACGCCTTTCTATCTGAGATTGTTTTAGTTTCGAGGGGAAATGGTTGTAAATGATCCATTTGCATATCTACCTCCCAGTCTCCCCTCTCTTGCTCGCTCCCATTCTCTCCCCACATCACCCCACTGCATCTCCACCTCTGCAAAATCTCATCAGGTCTATTCTCTTTCACAGGATATGAGCGCAGAGAAGATTTACACGGATGCTGCCAGGCCTGGGCTGCAGGGAGAGGTTGAGCAGTCTAGGACTCTATTCCTTGGATCACAGGAGGACGAGGGGCAATATTTTGAGTGGAATTGCTCCGGTAGACGCACAGAGTCTCTTGCCCAGTGGAGGGGAGTCGAGAACCAGAGGACATAGGTTTAAGGTGAGGGGTGAAAGATTTAATAGGACCCCGAGGAGTAACACAGAGGGTGGTGGGTGTATGGATCGAGCTGCCGGAGGAGGTAGTTCAGGCAGGGATTATCGCAACTTTTAAGAAACATTTAGACAAATAGATGGATAGGGTTTCCACCCAAAGTTCACAGTTCAAAGTAAACTTTATTGTCAATTCCATTATGCAACAGTAGTTACACAGAGGATTGAAATTACATTTCCCCATACTCCAAATGTGCAAGTAATATTAAAAACACAGACAGACAACATACCAATAAAAATAGACAATAGACATTACATTATTTAAAATATTAAAATATTCACAGTGTGCCAAAATGTAGCAAAAACGTTGAGGTATTTTAAATGAGGTAGTCAACAAAATAGAGAGAGTACAGAGGAGATTTACTAGAATGTTGCCTGGGTTTCAACAACTAAGTTACAGAGAAAGGTTGAACAAGTTAGGGCTTTATTCTTTGGAGCGCAGAAGGTTAAGGGGGGACTTGATAGAGGTCTTTAAAATGATGAGAGGGATAGGCAGAGTTGAGGTGGAAAAGCTTTTTCCACTGAGAGTAGGGAAGATTCAAACAAGGGGACATGACATGAGAATTAAGGGACTGAAGTTTAGGGGTAACATGAGGGGGAACTTCTTTACTCAGAGAGTGGTAGCTGTGTGGAATGAGCTTCCAGTGGAAGTGGTGGAGGCAGGTTTGTTTTTATCATTTAAATATAAATTGGATAGTTGTATGGATGGGATGGGAATGGAGGGTTATGGTCTGAGTGCAGGTATATGGGACTAGGGGAGATTATGTGTTCGGCACGGACTAGAAGGGTCGAGACGGCCTGTTTCCGTGCTGTAATTGTTATATGGTTATATGGTTATAAGGGTGCAACAATGAAAGGTGCAATATAGAAAAAGTGCAAATTTCTTACTGGAGATATTGAGCCAAAGTTATTTTCACGTTTGTTTGTCTTTGTTTGGGTACTGTTCATGGAATTTTCTTAAGTGTGTTGAGTAGTCTGATGGCCTGAGGGAAAATGGCGGAAAACACCCGAAACGTCGCCTATTTCTTTCGCTGCATAGATGCTGCCTCACCCGCTGAGTTTCTCCAGCATTTTTGTCTACGTTAAATAGATGGATAGGCCAGATTTGGAGGGATATGGGCCAAACGCAGGCACGATGGGCTAGTGCAGCTGGGACATGTTGGCCGCAGTGGGGAAGTTGGGCCAGAGGGCCTGTTTCCACGCTGGATGTGGAGAGGATGTTTCCACCTAGTGGGAGAGTCTAAGACTAGAGGTCGTAGCCTCAGATTTAAAGGACATTGGTTTAGGAAGGAGATGAGGAAGAATTTCTTTAGTCAGAGGGTGGTGAATCTGTGGAATTCTTTGCCACAGACGGCTGTGGAGGCCAAGTCAGTGGATATGTTTAAGGCAGTGATGGATAGATTCTTGATTAGTACGGGTGTCAGAGGTTATGGGGAGTAGGCAAGAGAATGTGGTTAGGAGGGAGAGATAGATCAGCCATGATCGTATGCCAGAGTAGACTTGATGGGCCAAATGGCCTAATTCTACTCCTATCATTTATGACCATATGACTGTGACTATATGAGCTGTTTATCGTCTGTGTTCAGACTATGCCCTGCTCAGTTCAAATCAATGTAATATTTCTATGCCACACATACCATGAAAAGTTAATGAAAATGACCTTTTCTCTAGTTTATTGCACAACCTCTTTATTCATTTGCTGTCATGGAAGCGGAAGTAAAAATGAATTGTATCAAAATCAATTTATTTTCTTCATCGGTGTCCTATTAAATAACAAAGGACTCAGCAGAAACATTCAGCGGAAACATCGAAACATCGGAAAATAGGTGCAGGAGTAGGCCATTCGGCCCTTCGAGCCAGCACCGCCATTCAATATGATCATGGTTGACCATCCAAAATCAGTACCCTGTTACTGCTTTCTCCCTATGACCCTTGATTCCTTTAGCACTAAGAGCTAAATCGGGGTGGGAGATTGCAACCTTCATGTGGTCTGCCCGGTTTTGACGAATGCACAATCAACCTGGCGTGCACAATCAAATAAGATCAAATAGGACAAGTTGTCCCACAACTTTAGGCTGTGCACGCCACACACAAGATGAAGAGCTAAATCTAATAGAAACATGGAAGCATAGAAATTAGGTGCAGGAGTAGGCCATTCGGCCCTTCGAGCCTGCACCGCCATTCAATATGATCATGGCTGATCATCCAACTCAGTATCCCGTACCTGCCTTCTCTCCATACCCCCTAATCCCCTTAGCCACAAGGGCCACATCTAACTCCCTCTTAAATATAGCCAATGAACTGGCCTCAACTATCCTCTGTGGCAGAGAGTTCCAGAGATTCACCACTCTCTGTGTGAAAAAAGTTCTTCTCATCTCGGTTTTAAAGGATTTCCCGCTTATCCTTAAGCTGTGACCCCTTGTCCTGGACTTCCCCAACATCGGGAACAATCTTCCTGCATCTAGCCTGTCCAACCCCTTAAGAATTTTGTAAGTTTCTATAAGATCCCCTCTCAATCTCCTAAATTCTAGAGAGTATAAACCAAGTCTATCCAGTCTTTCTTCATAAGACAGTCCTGACATCCCAGGAATCAGTCTGGTGAACCTTCTCTGCACTCCCTCTATGGCAATAATGTCCTTCCTCAGATTTGGAGACCAAAACTGTACGCAATACTCCAGGTGTGTGGTCTCACCAAGACCCTGTGCAACTGCAGTAGAACCTCCCTGCTCCTATACTCAAATCCTTTTGCTATGAAAGCTAACATACCATTCGCTTTCTTCAATGCCCGCTGCACCTGCATGCCTACCTTCAATGACTGGTGTACCATGACACCCAGGTCTCGCTGCATCTCCCCCTTTCCCAATCGGCCACCATTTAGATAATAGTCTGCTTTCCCGTTTTTGCCACCAAAATGGATAACCTCACATTTATAAATGTCCCTGTCCCACTTAGGAAGCCTGAACGGAAACCTCTGGAGACTTTGTGCCCCACCCAAGGTTTCCGTGCGGTTTCCGTGCGGTTTCCGTGCGGTTTCCGTGCGGTTCCCGGAGGTTTTTGTCAGTTTCCCTACCTGTGTCCACTACCTGCAACATCTGGCAACCAGCTGCAACCTCCGGGAACCGCACGGAAACCTTGGGTGGGGCGCAATCAATATCATAAAGAGAATATAAAGACGTCTTGGTTTGGGACGCCTTCCCACACTTCAGTTACTCCGGTACTTGATTTTGTTTACACCTCGTGCTGCCTCGGCAAGGCCAGCAGCATAATCAAGGACGAGTCGCACCCCGGCCACTCCCTCTTCTCCCATCGGGCGAAAGGTACAGGTGTGAAAACGCACACCTCCAGAGCCAGGAACAATTCTTCCCAGGCAACTGAATCATCCCACCACAACCAGAGATCAGCGCTGAACTACTATCTACCTCATTGGTGACCCTTGGACTATCC
Source organism: Leucoraja erinaceus (assembly GCF_028641065.1). Taxonomy (NCBI): domain Eukaryota; kingdom Metazoa; phylum Chordata; class Chondrichthyes; order Rajiformes; family Rajidae; genus Leucoraja; species Leucoraja erinaceus. Next base: position 59,196 of record NW_026576571.1, read on the forward strand.
TTGATCGGACTTTGCTGGCTTTGCCTTGCACTAAACGTTATTCCCTCATCATGTATCTGTACACTGTGTCTGAAGAAGGGTTTCGGCCCGAAACGTTGCCTTTTTCCTTCGCTCCATAGATGCTGCTGCACCCGCTGAGTTTCTCCAGCTATTTTGTGTACACTGTGAATGGCTCGATTGTAATCATGTATTGTCTTTCTGCTGACTGGATAGACTGCAACAAAACCTTTTCACTGTACGTCGGCACACGTGACGATAAACTAAACTGAACTGAAGTGAAAGATACAGTGTGGTAAAAGGCCCTTCGACCCATGGAGTCCGCGCCGACTAGCAATTCCCCGCATGGACTCGGGTGCTACGGTTAACTCCCACAGAGGTTTGTAGGTTAATTGGCTTGGTCAATGTAAATATTGTCACTATGGGTGTAGGATAGTGTTAGTGTGCGGGGATCGCTGGTCGGTGGGCCAAAGGGCCTGTTTCCGCGCTGTATCTCTAAACTAACCAGTCAAAAAAAAGCCAAAACATGATCACAATCAGGCCATTCCACATGGACCATCCCAAGGTTTAGGAAACAGACAGGTACATGGATAGGACAGGTTTGGAGGGATATGGGCCAAACGCTGGCAGGTGGGACCAGTGTATCTGGGACATGTTGGCTGGTATGCGCCAGTTGGGCCGAAGGGCCTGTTTCCACACTGTATCACTATGACTCTATGAGCCTAAGACAAAACCTATCAATCTGAGATATTACATTTTTACTGAGCAAATTGTGTTTATGGTGGAGGTTTTCACACTCCCAAGCATCTTTTGGATGAAGAAATATTTCTTAGCATGGCCTCGATCCAATTTTAGATTCTCTCTGACTAGGATAAGTGGTTTGCAGAAATTTACTGAGTTGACAAGTAATAACATGAACAGCTTTCTTCCCGATAGCTCTTTTAAGGCAACGGAATAAAATATCAGAGAGACATAGAATGCGTAAAAACAGGACTGATGGCTCAATGAGTACATATTGACCATCAAGCATGTACAGTATTTGCTACAAGGTTAAATCCCCGATCTTCCGATCTACCTAATTATTGCTTTGCACTTTTATTTTACTTGCACTTTCTCCATATGTGTAACACTATATTCTGTTTTTTTTCTTCTTCACACCACCTAATTGACTCATGTCAGGTTCATGGGTAGGAATGGTTTAGTGGGATATGGGCCAAACATGTGCAAATGGTGCTGACTTAGATGGGGAGACAATGGACGGCATGTATAGGAAAGAACTGCAGATGCTGGTTTAACTCAAAGGTAGACACAAAATGCTGGAGTAACTCAGCGGGCCAGGCAGCATCTCTGGAGAGGAGGAATGGGTGACCAACATTTTTGCCACCTCCAACGGGATCCCACTACTGGCCACATCTTCCCTCCCAGATACATTTTTCTTTGTCCAGAGGCACTTTGCTGATACAATTTTTCATTTCTCTTGAGCCAAAGAAACCAACAAATTACCTTGTGAAGGAAGGAACTGCAGAAGCTAGTTTACACTGAAGATAGACACAAAATGCTGGAGTAACTCAGCAGGACAGGCAGCATCTCCGGAGAGAAGGAATGGGTGACGTTTTGGGTTGAGAAAAGACTAGGCTTGTATTCAGAAAAGACAAGGCTTGTATTCACTGGAGTGAAAAGACTAGGCTTGTATTCACTGGAGTTTAGAAGGATGAGGGGGTTCTTATAGAAACATATAAAATTATAAAACGACTGGAAAAGCTAGATGCAGGTGTTGGAGGAAACCGGAGCGCCCGGAGAAAACCCACGCAGGTCACGGGGAGAATGTACGGGGAAACATATGCAATTATAAAAGGACTGGACAAGCTAGATGCAGGAACAATGTTCCCAATGTTGGGGGAGTCCAGAACCAGGGGCCACAGTCTTAGAATAAAGGGGAGGTCATTTAAGACTGAGGTGAGGAAAACCTTTTCACCCAGAGAGTTGTGAATTTATGGAATTCCCTGCCACAGAGGGCAGTAGAGGCCAAATCACTGGATGGATTTAAGAGAGAGTTAGATAGAGCTCTAGGGGCTAGTGGAGTCAAGGGATATGGGGAGAAGGCAGGCACGGGTTATTGATAGGGGACGATCAGCCATGATCACAATGAATGGCAGTGCTGGCTCGAAGGGCTGAATGGCCTCCTCCTACACCAATTTTCTATGTTTCTATGTTTCTATGAGACCCTTCTTCAGACTGAGAGTGGGAGGAGAGGAAGTCTAACCTTTCCATATCTCAAGTCAAGTCAAGTCAAGTTTATTCGTCACATACACATACGAGATGTGCAGTGAAATGAAAAGTGGCAATGCTCGCGGACTTTGTGCAAAAAGACAAACAAACAAACAAACAAACTACAAACAGAATGGAACAGAATCACATATTATTTCACATATTAAATATCGTGGGCTAAAGGAAAAAGGGAAAAAAACAGCACTAAAAAAAAAAAAAAAAGCAGTAGAATGGTACAGTAAGTTAGTCCCTGGTGAGATAGGAGTTTACAGTCCTAATAGCCTCTGGGAAGAAACTCCTTCTCATCCTCTCCGTTCTCACCGCATGGCAACAGAGGCGTTTGCCTGACCGTAGCAGCTGGAACAGTCCGTTGCAGGGGTGGAAGGGGTCTCCCATGATATTGTTGGCTCTGGAGTTGCACCTCCTGTTGTATAGTTCCTGCAGGGGGGGCGAGTGAAGTTCCCATAGTGTGTTCGGCCGAACGCACTACTCTCTGCAGAGCCTTCTTGTCCTGGGCAGAGCAATTCCCAAACCAGGCGGTAATATTTCCGGACAAGATGCTTTCCACCGCCGCTGCGTAGAAGCACTGGAGGATCCTCGGAGACACTCTGAATTTCCTCAATTGCTTGAGGTGGTAAAAGCGCTGCCTTGCCTTACTCACGTATGCTGTGGCGTGTGATGCCCATGTCATATCCTCAGACTCCCTCTCCCCTGACATCAGTCTGCAGAAGGGACTTGACCCAAAACATCACCCATTCCTTCTCCACCATTGATGCTGCCAGCCCTGCTGAGTTACTCCAGTATTTTGTGTCTAAATTGTGTTGTGATACAACTTTGATGGTGCCATTTGGCAAGAGCAGATTTCCTGGTTCAATTATAAAAAAATCCTGAACTAATCTCCTTTGAACTGTGTGGCATATCATGCTAGCCAAATTAATGGGTGTTGGCTCACTGGTTTTGGCAGTGTTGCACTCAGATGCTTCACCATTCCATCTCTACCTACTGGCCCCATAATCAATCTTCAAAGGCTATTTCCATTCTCAAGCTACCTATAAGTGAAAGGCCTGGATATAGAGGACGTGGAGAGGATGTTTCCACTAACGGCAGAAGGTCTAGAGATAGAAGGATGAGAGGGGATCTCATTGAAACATATAAGTTTATTACGCGCTTGGACACATTAGAGGCAGGAAACATGTTCCCGATGTTGGGGGGAGTCCAGAACCAGGGGCCACAGTTTAAGAATAAGAAGTAAGCCATTTAGAACGGAGACGAGGAAACACTTTTTCTCACAGTGAGTGGTGAGTCTGTGGAATTCTCAGTCTCAGAGGGCGGTGGAGGCAGGTTCTCTGGATGCTTCCAAGAGAGAGCTAGATAGGGCTCTTAAAGATAGTGGAGTCAGGGGCTATGGGGAGAAGGCAGGAACGGGGTACTGATTGGGGATGATCAGCCATGATCACATTGAATGGCGGTGCTGGCTCAAAGGGCCAAATGGCCTACTCCTGCACCCATTGTCTATTGCCTATTGTCTATTGTCTATTGTCATAAGTGATAGGAGCAGAATTAGGCCATTCGGCCCATCAAGTATACGCCACCATTCAATTATGTCAGATCTATCTCTCCCTCCTGACCCCATTCTCCTGCCTTTATCCCTGTTACCAAAATGCATGACTCCACACTTTGCTACACTATATTCTATCTGTCATTTCTCTGCCCACTCTCCCAACCTGCCCAAGTCCTCCTGAGGTCCCTGCTTTCTCTACACTACCTGCCCCTCCACCGATTTCCATATCATCTAGTGGGAGACTCATGGGAGACCCTAGGACCAGAGGCCGCAGCCTCAGAAGAAAAGGACGTACCTTTAGAAAGATGAGGAGGGACCTCTTGAGTCAGAATTAGGCCACTTGGCCCATCAAGTCTCTGCGTTTCAATCATGGCTGAACTATCTTTCCCTCTCAGCCCCATTCTCCTGCCATCTCCACATAACCCCTGACACCCGTACTAATCAATCTCTGCCTTAAAAATATCCATTGACTTGGCCTCCACAGCCGTCTGTGGCAATGAATTCCACAGATTCGCCACCCTCTGACTAAAGAAATTCCTCCTCATCTCCTCCCTAAGAACCGAAGCACCTGGAGGAAACCACGCGGTCACGGGAAGTAACGCGCAAACTACACGCAGACAGCACACGCAGTCAGGATCGAGACTGGGTCTCTGGTGCAGTGAGGCAGCAGCTGGATCAGCTGTGGGGAAGCTGGGTGATTTGGATGTTGGTGGGTAGCAAGTGGGTGGGTGGACTGCTCGGGAAAAAGTGTGACGGGCAAAAATCCAACTGTTTAAAGGAAAAACATAGACAATAGGTGCAGGAGTAGGCCATTCGGCCCTTCGAACCTGCACCGCCATTCAATATGATCATGGCTGATCATCCAACTTAGTATCCCGTACCTGCCTTCTCTCCATACCCCCTGATCCCCTTAGCCACAAGGGCCACATCTAACTCCCTCTTAAATACAGCCAATGAACTGGCCTCAACTACCTTCTGTGGCAGAGAATTCCATAGATTCTGTGTGGAATTTCTTTTTCTCTTCTCGGCCCTAAAAGACTTCTCCCTTATCCTTAAACTGTGACACTTTTTTCTGGACTTCCCCAACATCGGGAATAATCTTCCTGAATCTAGCATGTCCAACTCATGCACGGGGCAGGGATTTAGATTCTTAGATCACTGGGATCTGTTTTGGGGTAAGGGGGAACTGTACAAAAGGGACGGATTGCATCTTAACAGGTGTGGGACCAGCATTCTGGCAGGCAGGTTTGCCACTGCTACACGGGTGGTTTTAAACTGAATAAGGGGGGTGGGGTCTCGAATGTAATAGTGGAGGATGGAGTTAAAGGGAAAGGGTTTCTTAAATGTGTGAGCGTAGAGACAGAGGGGTGTAAAATGAGGGTAGAAGCAATAGGTAGCAAGGTGAAAAGTAAAAGTGGCAGGCAAACACATCCAGGGCAAAAATCAAAAAGGGCCACTTTTCAGCATAATAGTATAAGGGGTAACAGTGTTGTAAAAACAAGCCTGAAGGCTTTGTGTCTCAATGCAAGAAGCATTCGTAATAAGGTGGATGAGTTGAATGTGCAGAGAGCTATTAATGACCATGATATAGTTGGGATCACGGAGACATGGCTCCAGGGTGACCAAGGCGGGGAGCTGAACATCCAGGGATATTCAATAAGATTCCCCCTCAATCTTCTAAATTCTAGCGAGCACAAGCCGAGTCTATCCAGTCTTTCTTCATATGAAAGTCCTGACATCCCAGGAATCAGTCTGGTGAACCTTCTCTGTACTCCCTCTATGGCAAGAATGTCCTTCCTCAGATTAGGAGACCAAAACTGTACGCAATACTCCAGGTGTGGTCTCACCAAGACCCTGTACAACGGCAGTAGAACCTCCCTGCTCCTATACTCAAATTGTTTTGCTATGAACACAGCTGATGGCGAAAAAAAACAAATTGGAAAAGTTTCATTGCAAATGTAGAATTAACATTTTGGTTCATGCTTCTGTTGAAAAGGGGAGAAATGTATTAAATGCTTGATGTTTCTCAAGGAGATTTTCAGAGAGTCCCTGGAAAGAAAAAGGATTGGATCAGATTGGGTGCATGAGTTCAGTTTTAATCATCTTTCAGCACAGCTGACTACAGCCCTGCGTTATGAAGTGTACATTTCGCACTCACTAGAGCAAAGCGCAGATATCCTTTCGTGCATTTTAATATTGAACAGCTGCAAGCCTAACACAAAACCAAATGAGCAGTTGCAGTGAGAATTACAAATGAGACATAAAAACTAGGGCAAAGAGACACGGGTTCCATCCCGACTACGGGTGCTGTCTGTATTGAGTTTGTACTTTCCTCCTGTGGTGGGTTTTCTCAGGGTGCTCTGGTTCCCGCCCACACTCCAAACATGTGCAGGTTTGCAGGTTAATTGCTTTAGTTTCCGTTTTTAGAGATTCAGAATGGAAGCAGGGCAGAGATGAAAAGATATCAAGTGTGTGGTATAGAAACATAGAAATTAGGTGCAGGAGTAGGCCATTCGGCCCTTCGAGCCTGCAGCGCCATTCAATATGATCATGGCTGATCATCCAACTCAGTATCCTGTACCTGCCTTCTCTCCATACCCCCTGATCCCTTTAGCCACAAGGGCCACATCTAACTCCCTCTTAAATATAGCCAATGAACTGTGGCCTCAACTACCCTCTGTGGCAGAGAAATCCACAGAAGACAAATTGACAAATACCAAAGAACACAAGTTCTATGTTGTCCCATGTACGGCATTTTAAAGGGCCTGTCCCACTCACTCGAAATGTCGCGTGGTGACGCCTGTCTGGTCGTGAGTAGTCGGCCAAAGAGTCGTACCTTTTCCTGGTCGCCGCTGGATAGGTGGGCGTGTGGGTGGGCGGCTCAACTCACGTCGCAGCGGCCTCTGCAGTCCGTCTGTCTTTTTGTTATTTTTTGTCCCGTTTGAATGTAGTTTTTTTTATTTTTTGTGTATGCGTGGTATGTGTGTGTGTGTGTGTGTGTGTGGGGGGGGGGGAAACTTTTGAAACTTTACCCTGCACGGAGAACCTGACCTTTCTCTGTCGGGTCTCCGTTGTCGTTGGGGCTGCACCGTGGAGCGGCCTCCAGCAGGAACGACCTGGGGCTCCAGTCACGGAGCTGCGGAGCTACTCACCATCACGGAGCTGGCCGAGTCCGGAGCGGGAGGAGCGGTGGTGGCGCGCTGCTGCGACCCGACCCTCGGAGATTCGGAGGCTCCAACCGCAGGTCTGGTGGACAGTGACACCGGGAGCCCGCGGGTCCCTGCTGGGAGACCGCTTTTCGGGGCTTCCGCAACGGCGACTTCTCCCGCCCGAGTAGCGGGGTCGAGGATGACCTGGAGCGGGGCCTTACATCATCGCCCGGCGTGGCTTCAACGGCTGCGGGACTTTGCCAGCGCCCGCCCGGGGCTCCAACAACAAGACCCGGAGCGCGGCCTTGCATCACCCGGCGCGGCGTTAATGGCCGCGGGACAATTGTTATCGCCCGCCGGGGGCTCTGACTTTGACTCTGACATCGGGGGGAGAGGGAAGTGCAGGGGAGAGATACGTTTTTTTTGCCTTCCATCACAGCGAGGTGGAGATGCGCTGTGATGGATGTCTGTGTAAATTGTGTTGTGTCTTGGGTCTTTTTTTTCTTGTATGTATGACTGCAGAAACAACATTTCACTTGAGCCTCTATGAGGTTCAAGTGACAAATAAATTGTATTGTATTGTATTGTATTGTATTGTCAACATGTTGAACATTTTCGACCACCTGCTGCGACTAATGACGGGTGCCGGCAAGTCGCCGAAATAAATCGCGTAAGTGGGACAAGCCCGTAAGGACAATGTACAGACGCCCATTAACCTACAAACCAAGGTAGGTTAGTCAACCCACAGAAGGAGAAAGCAAAGTGGTACTTAATTGAATTTTGAATTGAATTTACATGAAGTAAAACAATGATGAAGTTGCTTGAAACTTGTTATTAAATCAGGCAGAGCGTAATGTCAAATGTTGGTCAGCATAAATTAGTGAAATAAAGATTTAAGGTGGCACAGTGTCGCAGCGGTAGAGTTGCTGCCTCATAGCACCAGAGACCCGGGTTCGATCCTGACCACGGGTGCGGTCTGTACAGAGATTGTACGTTCTCCCCGTGACTGGCGTGGGTTTTCTCCGAGTGCTCTGGTTTCCTCCCACACTCCGAAGACGTACAGGTTTGTAGGCTATTTGGCTTGGTATAAAATGCAAATTTTCCCTGTGTGTGTGTGTGTGTGTGTGCGTGCGTGCGTGCGTGCGTGCGTGCGTGCGTGCGTGCGTGCGTGGCGTGTGTGTGTGTGTGTGTGTGTGTGTGTGTGTGTGTGTGTGTGTGTGTGTGTGTGTGTGTGTGTGTGTGTGCGTGTGTGCGTGTGTGCGTGTGTGCGTGTGTGCGTGTGTGTGTGTGTGTGTGTGTGTGTGTGTGCGTGTGTGTGTGTATGTGCGTGTGTGCGTGTGTGCGTGTGTGTGTGTGTGTGTGTGTGATAGTGTTAATGCGCCGGGATCGCGGGTCGGCACGGACTCGGTGGGCCGAAGGGCCTGTTTCCGCGCTGTATCTCTAAACTAAAACGAAACTATGGAGAATAGATGTCCTGCACGTTGTGCTTCTTTCTTGCAGAAGAAGAGTTGCCTCTGATTGAAGGCCACACTGCGTGGCCAATATTGCATCCCAAACAGCTCGTCGTTCCTTGGCTCTCGATGGAGTTCCCAGGGAACAGCGCGATGAACCCATGGTGAATCCTGGCTGAGGGAATGCTGCCCCGTGGCGAAAGTAAACTCCAGTTGTTGTTAGCTCTGTCGCCACTAATCCTCCCTAATGTTCCTCGACTTTCTCCACACCACAGTGCTGTTTGTGTGAACATTGCGATTAGTTCACCTCCTTCCATGCCAGTGAAGCCAAAAGTACCGTGCATAAGCTTCAAGCTGTTCAAGCTCCCTTCACATTTAGTGGAATATTTTCCTTGAGCTGTCATTTTTAATTTTGTCTTTTTGAGTTTAGGTTTCAAAGGTAGAGGGCAAGAAGATTGTTCCCGATGTTAGAAACATAGAAACATAGAAATTAGGTGCAGGAGTAGAGGCCATTCGGCCCTTCGAGCCTGCACCGCCATTCAATATGATCATGGCTGATCATCCAACTCAGTATCCCGTACCTGCCTTCTCTCCATATCCCCTGATCCCTTTAGCCACAAGGGCCACATCTATCTCCCTCTTAAATATAGCCAATGAACTGGCCTCAACTACCCTCTGTGGCAGAGAGTTCCAGAGATTCACCACTCTCTGTGTGAAAAAAGTTCTTCTCATCTCGGTTTTAAAGGATTTCCCCTTTATCCTTAAGCTGTGACCCCTTGTCCTGGACTTCCCTAACATCGGGAACAATCTTCCTGCATCTAGCCTGTCCAACCCCTTAAGAATTTTGTAAGTTTCTATAAGATCCCCTCTCAATCTTCTAAATTCTAATGTTGGGGAAGTCCAGAACACGGGGGCACAGTTTGAGGATAAGGGGGAAGTCTTTTAGGACAGAGAAGATAAAAAAATAAATTTCACACAGGAAGTGGTGAGTCTGTGGAATTCTCTGCCACAGAAAGTAGTCAAGGCCAGTTCATTGGCTATATTTAATAGGGAGTTAGATGTGGTCCTTGTGGCTAAAGGGATCAGGGGGTATGGAGAGAAGGCAGGTACGGGATACTGAGTTGGATGATCAGCCATGATCATATTGAATGGCGGTGCAGGCTCGAAGGGCCGAATGGCCTACTCCTGCACCTAATTTCTATGTTTCGGTGTTTCTATGTTTCTACACCTCACACTTTATATCTATTCATCTCTGGCCTTTGTCCAACACTACCATCCAATTTACAGCACAGAAACAGGCCCTTCTCGGAGCAGTTCTTGGAGAAGAACTGAAAGATCCCGGAGAAAACCCATGCAGGTCACGGGGAGAACGTACAGACTCCCTACAGACAGCACCCGCAGTCGGGATCAAACCCGGGTCACTGGCGTTGTAAGGCAGCAGCTCTTCCGCTGCGCCACCGTGTCACCCACTACATACAAAATGTTGGAGTAACTCAGCGACACGGGCAGCATCTCGTCAAGCCCCTTCTTCAGTGCTTAGATTAAGCACCAGAGGAGCTAGGTGACATTTCCTCCAGGATAGATAGGGTGCATGAGGTGAGTAGATAGTGTAGGAACCATTTATCTTTACGCTAGCTACTGTTGGCATATCATATTATTATGGCTAGATATATCTTGCAGTATTATTTTGGACACTAGGGGGTGCTCATTAGAGGCACAGGGTGGTGTATATATAAGGGAATAGGGGACAGGAAGTGGCAGGCACAGGGAGGGAGAGCATACAGTTCTAACCAGACCAGGGATAGGAGCAACAAGCTACAACTTGCATGAAGAATGAGGAAAACCCGGTATGTCCATCTCTTTGTATGTACAACTACTTCAATAAACAACCAACTAAACTGGAAATAATGGCTGGAAGATCAGTTCTATTGGGTCTGTATAAGATCATTCCTACTGTAGCTGTGTAATGGCAAATGGAATTGTCGGAAATTTGCCATTACAGATGGGTTGCATGCACAGTCTTTTATCATGTCTCAGGGGTAGATTAGGCCATTCAGCCCATCGAGTCTACTCTGACATTCAATCATAGAAACATGGAAAATAGGTGCAGGAGGAGGCTGTTCGGCCCTTCGAGCCAGCACCGCCATTCATTGTGATCATGGCTGATTGTCCCCTATCAATAACCCGTGCCTGCCTTCTCCCCATATCCCTTGAGTTACTCCATCACTTTGTGTCTGTTTGCTTCAACCAGCATCTGCAGTTCCTCGCGTCAAGTTTGCGGGGCGGCGGTAGAGTTGCTGCCTTACAGCGCTTGCAGCGCCGGAGACCCGGGTTCGATCCCGACAGCAGGTGCTGTCTGTACGGAGTTTGCACGTTCTTCCCATGACCCGCGTGGGTTTTCTCCGAGGTCTTCGGTTTCCTCCCACACTCCAAAGACATTCAGGATTGCAGGTTAATTGGCCTGGTAAATGTTAAAATTGTCCCCTGTGTGTATAGGATAGTGTTAGCGTGCGGGGATCGCTGGTCGGAGCTGACCCGATGGGCCGAAGGGCCTGTTTCCGCGCTGTATCTCTAAACTAAACTAATCCTTTACATTTCCATGAACTAATTAACACTTGCATCCAAATAACAATGAAACGGCATAAACATTCAGCTATTATTAACATCAGCGGTGATATCAGCATTCATCAGCTTCAATGCCTCTGGGACAAATTCCATTTACAGGCAAAATTAATACATGTTTTATTTTATCTGCAGTTCTGCCAGTCATATCTTTAATTAGCAGTCCTTCTTCCACAAGCTTTCCTTTTGTAAGATCTTCAGTGATGAGATTAACTAACTCACGTGCAAGCCACACATTTATATTGACATCTCATCTGAAGGATAATGAGTTTACGTATGGTTAGTGGCATTTCAGTAGCGAATACTTAAATAGTTAGAGGATTTCAGTATAGGAGTAAAGAAGTTTTTCTGCAGTTGTATAGGGCTCTGGTGAGACCACATCTGGAGTATTGTGTCCAGTTTTGGTCTCCTAATTTGAGGAAGGACATCCTTGTGATCGAGGCAGTGCAGCGTAGGTTCACCAGATTGATCCCTGGGATGGCGGGACTGTCATATGAGGATAAGATTGAAAAGACTAGGCTCGTATTCACTGGAGTTTAGAACGATGAGGGGGGATCTTATAGAAACATATAAAATTATAAAAGGACTGGACAAGCTAGATGCGGGAAAAATGTTCCCAATGTTGGGCGAGTCCAGAACCAGGGGCCACAGTCTTAGAATAAAGGGGAGATCACTTAAGAATGAGGCGATGAAAAACGTTTTCACCCAGAGAGTTGTGAATTTATGGAATTCCCTGATACAGAGGGCAGTGGAGGCCAAGTCACTGGATGGATTTAAGAGAGAGTTAGATAGAGCTCTAGAGGCTAGTGGAATCAAGGGATATGGGGAGAAGGCAGGCATGGGTTATTGATTGGGGACAATCAGCCATGATCATATTGAATGGCGGTGCTGGCTCGAAGGGCTGAATGGCCTCCTCCTGCACCTATTTTCTATGTTTCTATGTTTCTATGATAGCTGACCTTCCATTTTGATTTTCAAGGATTTAAGGATGCGACTCCATGCGGCGAGCGCGACCTAACGTGGTCGCTTGAGCTGGACGGCCTCGCGCGGCCGGTCCCACTTTGATCGCCGGAGACGTATGGAGTTGTGCGGAGCTGGTCCCGACATCGCGCGGGGCTCCGAAAACTGACCGTGTTCAAAAATTCTGTGCGGCAACATCCTGCCAGCCCACTGCTGCCTCGACGCCATACGTGCCGCCTTGACGCCGTACTCACGCACAAACTTCCCGCGGGTCTTCGTTTAAACTTCTCGTCACTCACTCGATCACCGCGCGGCCCCGCTTCAGGTTTGGTTGCGCTCGCCGCATGCAGGTGCATGCTGGTGGGACCGGCCCTTTACGGGGATCACTCGACCCCCGCGCGGAACCCGCTTCCGGTTTGGTCGCGCTTGTAGCTTGCAGGTCGCATGTTCGTGGGACAGGCCCTTTAGAATTCCTGGCACCAGTCAGCAGATGGTGGCTTTTTATACATAGAAGCACAGACTTGACCAAAATGGCCTTGCAATGCATGAATCCTCTGCTAAATTTTGATTCTATTCCTGTTCCATTTGAGCCAGGATTTACATTACTATCCACCTCATTGGTGACCCTCAGACTATCCTTGATCGGACTTTACTGGCTTTACCTTGCACTAAACGTTATTTACATATCATGTATCTGTACATTGCGAACGGCTCGATTGTAATCACGTATTGTCTTTCCACTGACTGGTTAGAACGCAACAAAAACTTTTCACTGTACCTCGGTACACGTGACAATAAACTATTCCGAACAAAATATTTCCACTTGTGGGGAAGAGATGAAGCTGAAGCCATAATCATAAGATGGTTACCAACAAAGAATTGAGACAAATACTGAATGTGAATAAACCCTGTACCTGTAGACGCCTCAGAATTGATATTATTATTTTCCACACTCTTTAGCTAATAAGGGCGGCACGGTGGCGCAGCGGTAGAGCTGCTACCTCATAGCGCCAGTGACCCGGGTTAGATTCTGACCATGGGTGCTTGCGTGTACAGGGTTTGTACGTTCTCTCCGTGATCTATGTGGGTTTTCTCCAGGATCTCTGGTTTCCTCCCACACCTCAAAGATGTACAGGTTTGTACGTTAATTGGCTTGGTATGAAAATGTAAAATAAAATTGTCCTAGTGTGTCATAGAGTCATGGGGTGAAACAGTGTGGAAACAGGCCCTTCGGCCCAACTTGCCCACACCAGCCAACAATGTCCCAACTATACTAGTCCCACCTGCCTGCGTTTGGTCCATATGCCTCCAAATCTGTCCTATCCATGTACCTGTTACTTAAATGTTGGGATAGTCCCTGCCTCAAGTACCTCCTCTGGCAGCTTGTGTGGGTGAGAGGAGTGATGCATCTTGCAACAACTTTGGTAGTCGGCTGGCACAGGAGAGCAAACAGAAATGCAGGAGGCACAGTGTAGAAACATAGAAACATAGGTGCAGGAGGAGGCCATTCGGCCCTTCGAGCCAGCACCACCATTCATTGTGATCATGGCTGATCGTCCCCAATCAATAACCCGTGCCTGCCTTCTCCCCATATCCCTTGACTCCACTAGCCCCTAGAGCTCTATCGAACTCCCTCTTAAATCCATCCAGTGACTTGGCCTCCACTGCCCTCTGTGGCAGGGAATTCCACAAATTCACAACTCTCTGAGTGAAAAAGTTTTTTCTCACCTCAGTCTTAAATGGCCTCCCCTTTATTCTAAGACTGTGGCCCCTGGTTCTGGACTCGCCCAACATTGGGGACATTTTTCCTGCATCTAGCTTGTCCAGTCCTTTTATAATTTTATATGTTTCTATAAGATCTCCCCTCATCCTTCCAAACTCCAGTGAATACAATGTAGTTAACACCACCGCTTGCCGCCTCTGTGATAGTTACATGGGGCTGCAAGCTTGGTGTCCACTACTGATTCATAATTAACCTGGAGTCCAAAGTGGAGGTAGTGTTGGATGGTGCTGAGATGGTGGGGAATTCTGAGGGTCAAAGAAAGGTCACTAGATCTTGCCGATGTAACACACAGAGATGGTACAATTAAAAAAGAAAATGAGTTGGCTCGCGAGTTGGTGATATGCCAGTGGGGTTTACCAACAAATTGCAATGTGCATCACAGAAGGTGCTCTCCAAAGAGCGCTCCACCTTGGCCATGGTATCTGGATGATGTGTTGCTCACAGGTATGTCCAAACCCCACATGGACAACTGGGCAAGGATCTGCTTCCAAGTCCAAGTTGCTGCTGGGGGAATAGAGGATGGGTTTCCAAGTTGAACAGTGTCCATATATTTATTGATTCAAATAGATTTGATTGAGATGAGAGATAGAGTTCTGCGACTCACCGGGTCCAGGATGGCCATCGATCACCTGTTCACAGGGCGGCACAGCGGTAGAGTTGCTGCCTCACAGCGCCAGAGACCCGGGTTCAATCCCGGCTACGGGTGCTGTCTGTACGGAATTTGTACGTTCTCCCCGTGACCTGCGTGGGTTTCCTCCGAGATCTCTGGTTTCCTCCCACACTCCAAAGACGTACAGGTTTGTAGGTTAGTTGGCTTGGTATAATAGTAAGTGTCCCTCATGTGTAGGACGGCCCCATAGCAGAAGCGTCCACGATCGCGGGGCTGGAGACTGGAAGTATCCCGGGCTAATTCTGCCACCACCATCATCTACTGCGACAAGTGATGGCTCCCACGGATTGTCGTCGGAAGCTTGCGTCCTTTTCAGGACGGACGATGGCAGCGATGCCATCATTGCAAAAACAGGAAAGTAGATTATTATCTAAATGGTGGCCGATTAGGAAAGGGGGAGATGCAGCGAGACCTGGGTGTCATGGTACACCAGTCATTGAAAGTAGGCATGCAGGTGCAGCAGGCAGTGAAGAAGGCGAATGGTATGTTAGCTTTCACAGAGGGTCGTCGAGGCCAGTTCATTGGCTATATTTAAGAGGGAGTTAGATGTTGCCCTTGTGGCTAAGGGGATCAGAGGGTATGGAGAGAAGGCAGGTACGGGATACTGAGTTGGATGATCAGCCATGATCATATTGAATGGTGGTGCAGGCTCGAAGTGCCGAATGGCCTACTCCTGCACCTAATTTCTATGTTTCTATGTTTTCTGAATAACTTCCATGTGATCATTTCCACTCACAGGGTTGAAGATATTTGAAATTTAACTGGATGAGGCAACGATTCTCTCAATGGCGTTACAATGGGCTAACTCCAGTTTCCAGATTATTTACCAAATCATTATTATCAGTGCTTCGACTGCACAGAGCTAACAAATAAGTAGCATGGCCAATCTGGATGATATTGAACATACTGTATTTCACTAAATTAGCCTCATCAGCCACATAGTTACATTTGAGGAATGGGTTCACACCCATCCAGTTAAATTTAAATTAAGTTGATACCAACTGAAACTATTGATTGTTGGGATACAATCATCCATTTATTGGTCTGGGATCAGCTCTGAGATAAAAATTAGACCTCTGCTATTTTTAGCTGAAACAATCAAAGTCACTATGATGGACAGCTTTGCTCCACTAAAACCTCTTATCCGTAAATCTTCAGTCATTTCCAAACTGATGCTATTGCCCAAAGATGGGTAATTTACTAATACCATCTCTAGTTACGGAGGCAGATGGGATTAGCATGAGTTATCAAGTGTTCAGTCATGGTATCAACTGCCAATGGACACCAGGTGCATTCTGGGCATTAAAGAGTGTGTAGATATGCATATAATTAGAATTATAATTAGAATTAGAATAGAATTTATTTGCCACACAACCAGGGTCGGTGGAATTTGGGTTGTCAGCAGCGGTACAATAATAAAGAGCACACAACCACAATAAAAATGTAACACAAACATCCACCACAGCATTCATCACTGTGGTGGAAGGCACAGAACTTGGCCAGTCCTCCATTTTCCCCCGTGGTCGGGACCTCCACCCTCCGCAGCCGTTGCTGCGGGCGTCCAGATGGTAAGGGACAAAGTCAAAGTCAAGGTAAGTCCGGGATCGGCTCTTCCCCACTGGAGACCGCGGCTTCAGGTTGGTGTAGGCCGCAGGCCGGTGGTCGAAGGTTTAAGGTTCCCGCCGCGCCGCAGCCAGAAGCACCGCAGACCACAGGGCCGATGGTTGAAGCTCCCCTCCAGGGGTGATGTTAAGTCCCCTCCAGGGGTGATGGTAGAAGTTGGCTGATGGCCGGCCTTGATGGCTTCTTCTTCCCCCGGGTCCCCCACGAGGGATCCCGGGCTGCAGACACCACGCCATCTGGAGCTCTGCAGACCGCGGCTTTCAGGCTGCCGGCTGCCGCGGGCCAGCGAAACGGAGCGCTCCCCTCCAGCGAGCCCCAGCGAGGGCTCGCCCGCTCCACGCCGAGAGTCCACGCTGCGCCCGCCGCTGAAGCCCCGGGCGCGTCTCCGGAAAAGGCATGCACAAGTCCAAGGTGATACACTTTGGTGGTGGTATATGTTAATCACAAAGGTACAATCCAATCAAAGTATCCGGTGATAGTTTTACCAAACCACATTTAGCACTGGTGTATTATTATGCAAAATCAATGAACACAGAATGAATGTGTGATCACAAAGTATTTAATGACAATGTGGATTGATAGAACACTAACTATTGAGTTGCTTGCATCCAGTTTCAATCAACAGTGAACGAGGCATGCAGTGGCGAAGGGTGCATTCTCTCTACACCAGGAAGGAATGTTCTTTCATGTCTTCCTCCATTTGGCCTCAATAAACGGGTTTTGCAAAATTCAGCAAGATTCCCGCTTCCGGGTTTTCATAGTGCCTGCCTGGGTCATATACCTCTGGCTCCTGCTGAGGTGAAGAATGAACATAAAACCTTACATGGTTAATTCCGGATAAAAAGATGCTGGTTCAGTTGTGATGTTGAAACCATCCTCTGCATGATATAATCAATCGTAGACTTACAGACTCTGAGAGATCGTTCTTGCGGCTCAGGTTGTCAAACCATAAGCGTTAGTGCTCATTACAGATTGCAGGGATAGCACAAAATAGCAGCAATCTGCATAGGAGATGGGAAGCATTGTTTATGCTTCTTTACGTTTAACATGACACAGATGACTGACTCATTAAAATTCAGTTTTATGGGATTATAACATTAAGTTACTATTCCATTACTGTGCCTTAAGTACCTCCTAATCATTTGGCTGATGAGTACATAAACCACTCTATCCGGTCTCACCCTCTGATATCCAGAATATGAAGGTATCATCAGCTTAAAACCTCCCAGGTTTAGGGATGCAGAGAGATGGGTTGTTAACATTGTACTACGTCACTTCACCGATGGGCATCAGCAACATCCCTGCCCATGGTCATACTCACGTACTAGTGATTACGCCATGGCACTGAGTACAGCTCTACGGGTCCAGTCATTGCAACACTGGATAGGATGATCATATCTGTGGGCTATAATAACATGTTTTGTTTATGATTAGTCAAGCAGATTAGACAGGGACACAGACCAAACTAGAGTTGCACATCCCATGGAGCTTGGGTTGCGTGTGATCACACATCTACACCAGTATGTCAAGGTTCCTAAGAGCCTTATAGACTCTGACAGCAATATTGTTAGTTACATAAAATCTTGTTAGAAGGAATCACTACGAACCTTCTCCAGATGGTTATATGGGTTTGGCATATACAGGAGTGTACATTGACATTGAGTCTCACTCCACCAGGATCGCTATATCTCAGCAGCAGGGATGGACCACATCCTAGCGGTTGCAGGATGGTCAAACTATTGATCTGTCCAAATATTCAGAATAAACCTATTGCCAGATCAGGGGTATTTGCCAACTCTATGTTAGGGATGGTTCATACTTCCTCCAGGTTGAGGGAGGTTACTATTGCCACTATTATTCATTAATAGCATCAACATGTCTATATCTATGTCATGTCAGAATGCATTCTTAATGTTCACTCATCATTGGCCTACTGATGCAGTGTATGACGCCTGAACTTTGTTCCACGGCATGAAATCACAGAGCATTAAAATCTTCACGTAGTCACTCACGTGACTCCGAAGTAAAATAGTAAGATTAAACGAGAACTTACCAGTTTGATCTTTATTTTATGAGGAGTAACGTTGAGGGATTACATGCCCTCCACTCCCAGCCCTCTATCATAAAGTTCAACAGGTGTTATGGTTCTCTTATCTTATTATGTTCATTTCAACAACTGTTTTCTGTGATTTCACACCGCTGCTTTGAAGATTGACACGCATGCGTACTGGACGGGGTCTTCACGTAACCCCTCAACGTTACTCCTCATAAAATAAAGATCAAACTTCAAACTGGTAAGTTCTCGTTTAATCTTACTATTTATACACATACACCAAGCTAACTAACCTACAAACCTGTACGTCTTTAGAGTGTGGGCGGAATCCGAAGATCTCGGAGAAAACCCACGCAGGTGACGGGGAGAACGTACAAACTACGTACAGACAGCGCCCGTAGTCAGTGTCGAACCCGGGTCTCCGATGCTTCAAGCGCCGTAAAGCGACCTCACTCCACTGGCTTCGACCAAACCTATTTTTAGTCGAGGCTGGTTTTAATCATATTTAAACATGTGGCTAAAGGGATCAGGGGGTATGGAGAGAAGGCAGGTACAGGATACTGAGTTGGATTATCAGTTGAATGGCGGTGTAGGCTCGAAGGGCCGAATGGCCTACTCCTGCACCTATTGTCTATGTTTCTACGTTGAAAAATAAGCAGCGCCTTAGATGAAGCCTCGACAACGCGGAAACCACGTTCGCCCATTTCGGAGAGCGACCAAAACCGCCGGCAACCTCATGGAAACCTTGGGTGGCGGTGAAGGTCACCAGAGGTTCCCGTTCAGGTTTCCTAAGCGGGACAGGGGCTTAAGGCAGCAACTCTACCGCTGCGCCACCACAATCTGGGCGGTCACGGGGGCGCAGCGGTTGAGTCGCTGCCTTACGGCAAAATGCAGCGCCAGAGACGTGGGTCCAATTCCGACTGTGGGAGCTGTCTGTACGGAGTTTGCATGTTCTCCCTGCGATCTGTGTGGGTTTTCTCCGAGATCTTCGGTTTCCTCCCACACTCCAAAGACGTGCAGGTTTGTAGGTTAATTGGCTTGATAAAAATGTTAAATTGTCCAGTATAACATTGTCCCAGTATAGTCCCTGGTGGAATCTTCGGAAGATAGACTGGACATGCAGGTCGGCATGGGCAAGTTGGGCCGAAGGGCCTGTTTACATGCTTTATAACTCTATGACTATGACTTTGACTGTTATCTCAACCCTGAACTAAAAAAAAAACTAAACTAAAGTAACAAATGGTCTCGGGTGATGAAAGTAAATTGTGTTGTGGAAAGATGCTGATGGTTTTTTTAAACGCACTATCTTCATTCTTAAGAATTATGTTCTCTACCTAAGAAGGCACTGCCCATGTCGTAAATTGAAAAAAACCCTTTGGATTACATTTTCACATTTTTCACATTCGAGTCTCTCTCTCACGCGCTATTAAAAAATCAATACCTTCAAATAACGGGATACTAAGCACATATTTAAACAGTCAATCTCAGTGGTATTCAGGGAAAACTTAGCTCACAGATGGAAATAAAACTGGAGAGTTGGCAAATTAATAAAACGCTGGAAGAACTTAAGGCGCCCAGCAGATTGTTTTGGTAGTAAAATTGAATTCAATTAATTAATAGATACAGTATGGAAACGGGACTTTCTGAATCCACGCCGACCATCGCTCCCCTCTCCCATCATGCAAGACTTAGATAGAGCTCTTAGCTCTTAAAGATAGCGGAGTTATGAAGGCAGGAACAGGGTACTGATTGTGGATGATCAGCCATGATCACATTGAATGGCGGTGCTGGCTCAAAGGGCCAAATGGCCTACTCCTGCACCTATTGTCTATTGTCTATAGTAGGATTGCCAACGGTCCCGTATTAGCCGGGACATCCTGTATATTGGGCTAAATTGGTTTGTCCCGTACGGGACCGCCCTTGTCCCGTATTGACCGCTACTGCTCGGGTCGAGGGGACTGTCGGGTCGGAGCGCCACGTCCGGCCCCCGCCTCACCCGTCCCGACGTAGTGCAGCCCATGGAGTGCAGCAGCAGCAGCAGCAGCAGCAGCGCCTCTCCCGTGGCTCCGTCGGTCGGTCGGCAGCCCGGCCAGCTGTCCGACCTTCGGACCTTCGCTTACCGCCGACACCACCGCCACCCCTCCTTCTCACGGCCGATCATCGGTTCACGAGTTGGACGGGGCGCCGGACTTTGCGCGGCCCGGGCCAAAACTCCTCAGCTGGCCCGCCGGCTGGGCTTTGTGTACAGTCCAGCACCCGGGGCCAACTCATCATTCACCCAGACACGGCCCAGTCGGTCAACGAATTGCCGTGGGGAATTTGTCCCGTATTTTGACCGTTTGTCCCTTATTTGGGAGCGGCAACGTTGGCGACCCTGTTCAAGAGGTGCAGTAGTGTGAAAACGAACACCTCCAGATTGAGGGGCAGTTTCTTCCCAGCGGTTATCAGGCAACTGAACCATCCTATCATCAACTAACAGCATCAACTAACCTGAACTCCCATCCACCTCATTGGAGACCCTCGGACTATCTTTAATCGGACTTTACCGGACTTTATCTTGCACTAAACATTATTCCCTTTATCCTGTATCTGTACACTATGGACAGCTTGATTGACAACATGTATAGCCTTTTCGCTGACTGGTTAGCACGCACCAAAAAAGTTTTTCACTGCACCTTGGTACACCTGACCACAATAAACTAACCTAAATTAAAGTAAATTCATCAAAGTGGGACGACAGATGGCACAATGGGCTAAGTGTTCGGCTGGCGACCGGAAGGTAGCCGGTTCAAATCCCGCTTGGAGTGCATACTGTCGTTGTGTCCTTGGGGCAAGACACTTCACCCACCTTTGCCTGTGTGTAAATGTAATGTAATTATGTGAAGCACTTTGGGGTCAATGCAAGTTAACTAAAAATGTGCTATATAAATAAGATTATTATTATTATTAAAGTGGCACGGTGGCAGAGTGGTAGAGTTGCTGCTTTACAGCGCCAGAGACCTGGGTTCGATCCTGACTGCGGGTGCTGTCTGTACTGAGTTTGTACGTTCTCCCCGTGACCTGCGTGGGTTTTCTCCAGGTACCTCCTCCTTCCTCCCACAGGCAAAGGCGTGTAGGTTAACTGATTGGTGTAAATTGTCCCTAGTGTGTGTGGGATAGTGCCTGTGTGCGGGGATTGGCAGTCGTCATAGACTCGGAGGGCTGAAGGGCCTGTTTCCACGCTGTATCTCTAAAGTCTGAACTCTTTGGGATGTGGGAGGAAACCAGTGCACACAGAGGAAGCCCACGCAATCTTAGGGAGAACGGTGAAACTCCACACAGACAGCACCCGGGGTGGGGATCGACTGCATCATCCCTTCTGGATGGTCAGCCATTGGCCACCCTTGACCGATGCAATGTCTTGACCTGAACCACTCGCCGCTTGCCAAACAATTTAACTCCCCCTCCCACTACAACACTGACCTTTCTGTCCTGGGCCTCCTCCACTGTCAGCGAGGCCCAATGCAAATTGGAGGAACAGCATCTCATATCTCACTTGGCCAGCTTATAACTCAGTGGTATGAGCATTGCTCTCTCTAACTTCAATTAACCCCTGCATTCCCTCTCTCTCCATCCCTCCCCATCCCAAGTCTCACCAGTTTTTCGTTCTCTATATCTATATAGTGATACGGGGAGAAGGCAGGCACGGGTTATTGATAGGGGACGATCAGCCATGATCACAATGAATGGCGGTGCTGACTCGAAGGGCTGAATGGCCTCCTCCTGCACCTATTTTCTATGTTTCTATGTTTCTATCTCGCTACATCACCATCTATATCATAGAAACATAGAAACATAGAAATTAGGTGCAGGAGTAGGCCATTCGGCCCTTCGAGCCTGCACCGCCATTCAATATGATCATGGCTGATCATCCAACTCAGTATCCCGTACCTGCCTTCTCTCCATACCCTCTGATCCCCTTGGCCACAAGGGCCACATCTAACTCCCTCTTAAATATAACCAATGAATTGGCCTCAACTACCCTCTGTGGCAGAGAGTTCCAGAGATTCACCACTCCCTGTGTGAAAAAAGTTCTCCTCATCTCGGTTTTAAAGGATTTCCCCCTTATCCTTAAGCTGTGACCCCTTGTCCTGGACTTCCCAAACATCGGGAACAATCTTCCTGCATCTAGCCTGTCCAACCCCTTAAGAATTTTGTAAGTTTCTATAAGATCCCCTCTCAATCTCCTAAATTCCAGAGAGTATGAACCAAGTCTATCCAGTCTTTCTTCATAAGACAGTCCTGACATCCCAGGAATATCTATCGTTTCCCTTTCCCCTGACTCTTAGTCTGAAGAAGGGTCTCGACCCAAAACGTCACCCATTCCTTCTCTCCAGAGATGCTGCCTGTCCCGCTGAGTTACTCCTGCATTTTGTATCCATCTGCACTGATCGTTCTTTTGCCTTCTTGATTAGGACCGGTGTCGGAAGTTATGGGGAAAAGGCAGGAGAATGTAGTTCGGAGGGAGAGATAGATCAGCCATGATTGAATGGTGAATCAATCAATCAATCAATCAACCTTTATTGTCATCTTGCAAGCAACAGTTGTACAGTGCAAAATTGAAAGACGTTTCCCAGGGAATACCGGAGCATCGCACATGAAATTTAAAACGTTTCACACATAATAACACTAAAAACAATCCAGTCCCTGATGGAACAGTATAAATAAATAGTTAAAAGCAGGTAAAACACAACGTTAAAATACAATAAACCAATCATAAAAATGTCCGGGGCAGCTGATAAGTGGCCAGTGCCAGTTATTAAAGTGTCCGTGCCAGCCGCAGAATCAAGTGACTGTGAGTACAGAGTGACTGTTTAGCAGCCTCACAGCCTGTGGTAGGAAGCTGTTTAACAGTCTGGTAGTCCGGGCTTTGATGCTTCGATATCTCTTGCCTGATGGCAGGAGATCCAGGTGTGTGTGGAGTGGGTGCAGCATGTCCTTTGCTATGCTCAGTGCTTTTTTCAGGCAGCAGCTCTGGAACAGTTCTTGTACCGAGGGTAGGGAGACGCCAATGATCCTCTCTGCTCCCCTCACTACCCTCTGCAGAGCCTTCCTGTCCGAGCAGTTGCAAGTGGAGTACCACGTATTTATGCAGTACGTGAGTACAGACTCCACCGTACCCCTGTAGAAAGTCCTGAGGATGTTGGTGGGGAGTGAGGCCTGTTTTAGTTTCCTCAGGAAGTGCAGTCGCTGATGGGCCCGTTTGACGGTCCCAGTGGTGTTCCTGGACCAGGTGAGTCTGTCTGTAATTTGCACACCGAGGAACTTTATGCTCTCCACTCTCTCCACTGCAGTGCCACTGATGTTGAGGGGCGTATGCTTTGGCTGCGCCCTCCTGAAGTCAACAACCATCTCCTTCGTTTTGTCGACATTTAATTCTAGATTATTTTTGCCGCACCAGTCCACTAGTTGTTTGACTTCCTCCCTGTACATTGATTCGTCATCTCCGCTGATGAGTCCCACCACTGTTGTGTCATCTGCGAATTTTATGATCTTATTGTCACTGAATCTGGCAGCACAGTAATATGTGAGCAGTGTGAACAACAGCGGGCTGAGCACGCAGCCTTGAGGGGAGCCGGTGCTCAGCGTGATCGAGCCTGAAGTGTTCTTGCCAACACGGACTGAAGTAGACTTGATGGACCGAATGGCCTAATTCTACATCTATTCCTTATGACCTATGATCTTGTGACCTCAGATGCTGCTTGACCAGCTGCGTTTTCCAGCAGTTCTCTGAAATGCAGCTCCTACGATCTCATAGTTTTAGTTTAGATTATTCATTTAGTTTAGTTTAGTTTAGAGATACAGCGTGGAAACAGGCCATTCGGCCCACCGAGTCCGCGCCGACCAGCGATCCCCGCACACCAACACTATCCTACACAGACTAGGGATAACTTACACTTATACCAAGCCAATTCACGTACAAACCTGTACGTCTTTGGAGTGTGGGAGGAAACCGAAGATCTCGGAGAAAACCCATGCTGTCACGGGGAGAATGTACAAACTCCGTACAGACAGCACCCGTAAGCAGGAATAAACCCATATCTCTAGCGCTGTAAGAAACATAGAAACATAGAAAAATAGGTGCAGGAGTAGACCATTCGGGCCTTCGAGCCTGCACCGCCATTCACTGTGATCATGGCTGATCATCCCCAATCAGTACCCCTTTTCTGCCTTCTCCCCATATCCCTTGATTCCACTATCTTTTAGAGCTCTATCCAACTCTCTCTTAAAAACGCTGTAAGGCAGCAACTCCACCATGCCGCCTGCACCACCCTCTCTCAATGCTGCCTCTTGTCTCCCTCTCCCCTGACTGAGAGTCTGTCTGAAGGAGGGTCTCGACCTGAAATGTTACCTTTTCATTTTCTCCAGAGATACTGCCTGTCCCGCTGAGTTACTCCAGCTGTTTGTGTCTTCCCCAAGGGTAAATGTCGGGCAGAAAAACTTGGTTCCACCCAGACACAGTGCAGAACGCCACAGAAGGTGCTCAAACTGTACAACTCCTCCCCCTTCTGTCGTGGGGTAGACTGACTCTCATTCAAACACCCGCCCTCCCCTCACCCCCACCGCACCTCCCCAATCTTTGCACATCCCCTATCCTTTCCACTCATCAATTTAATTTCACGTTTCATGTGTCTTGTTGTGTTGTCAGACCAAGATCCCCCCTGGGATAAATAAAGTGCTTTCGTATCATATTGTGATGTGTTGTATCATTCATGTTGCATCAATAAATAATAGACAATAGACAATAGGTGCAGGAGTAGGCCATTTGGCCCTTCGAGCCAGCACCGCCATTCAATGTGATCATGGCTGATCATCCACAATCAGTACCCCGTTCCTGCCTTCTCCCCATATCCCCTGACTCCGTTATCTTCAAGAGCCCGATCTAACTCTCTCTTGAAAGTATCCAGAGAACCTGCCTCCACCGCAGTCTGAGGCAAAGAATTCCACAGATTCACAACTCCCTGTGTGATAAAGTATTTCCTCATCTCCGTTCCAAATGGCTTACCCCTTATTCTTAAACTGTGGCCCCTGGTTCTGGACTCCCCCAACATCGGGAACGTGTTTCCTATTGTATACGTTTCAATGAGAA
Organism: Leucoraja erinaceus; assembly: GCF_028641065.1. Classification (NCBI taxonomy): domain Eukaryota; kingdom Metazoa; phylum Chordata; class Chondrichthyes; order Rajiformes; family Rajidae; genus Leucoraja; species Leucoraja erinaceus. Next base: position 84,462 of record NW_026576571.1, read on the forward strand.
ACCCACTCATTCTTCTAAACTCCAGAGTGTACAAGCCGAGCCGTTCCATTCTATCAGCATATGACAGTCCCGCCGTCCCGGGAATTAACCTTGTAAACCTACGCTGCACTCCCTCAATAGCAAGAATGTCCTTCCTCAAATTTGGAGACCAAAACTGTACACAATACTCCAGGTGCGGTCTCACTGGGGCCTTTGTACAACTGAAGAAGGACTTCTTAACTCCTATACTCAACTCCTCTTGCTATGACTGTCCCGCCATCATATGGTATCATATCGTAAAAGGACTTGTTACGGTTCTGTCCCTCTTTGACACGGAATAGGCAGAAGGACTTCCTTCTGTGGCAATTAAATGTGAACATAAATAATATTTCAGGCATTTTGAGCTGACGGGGGACTGTAAAGTCTCAAGTGAATGAAAATACACGGACAGATGTGTTGACCAGCGTACTGTCCTGGGATGTCAGGACTGGGATGTCAGGACTGTCTTATGAAGAAAGATTGGATAGACTTGGTTTATACTCTCTAGAATTTAGGAGATTGAGAGGGGATCTTATAGAAACTTACAAAATTCTTAATGGGTTGGACAGGCTAGATGCAGGAAGATTGCTCCCGATGTTGGGGAAGTCCAGGACAAGGGGTCACAGATTAAGGATAAGGGGGAAATCCTTTAAAACCGAGATGAGAAGAACTTTTTTCACACAGAGAGTGGTGAATCTCTGGAACTCTCTGCCGCAGAGGGTAGTCGAGGCCACAGTTCATTGGCTATATTTAAGAGGGAGTTAGATGTGGCCCTTGTGGCTAAGGGGATCAGGGGGTATGGAGAGAAGGCAGGTACGGGATACTGAGTTGGATGATCAGCCATGATCATATTGAATGGCGGTGCAGGCTCGAAGGGCCGAATGGCCTACTCCTGCACCTAATTTCTATGTTTCTATGTTTCTATGTACAGTTGTCACCTTGCTGTTATTCTGGAAGCAATAATGGAAGTGAACTTCTGACAACTCTTCGGGCAGTGAAGGGTGTCTGGTCTGAACATTCTCCGTTTGCTGAAAGAAGGTGTTTAGTCGGGTCGGAAATTTGTCTTCACGCTTTCCATTTTATCATTTCCTTCTTCGGGCTATGAAAAGGCAGCGGCGGGAAGCGGCGTGGGAACATTGGAAGCCCCCCCTCCGAGCCCTTTAATTACAAAGAGAACCAGAGCACTTTGAGAATGCCTTGCTGAGATAACATTGTCTGCCACTAGCAGCATCCACTTTGAACACAGGACTCGCTGGCGAATTATTCAATGGCCTATTCTCCTGCCTCAAGGACAGCAGATTGTCCCAGTTGCAAGCTGCACTAACGTGTCAGGACACGTGCACTCGGTAGAATGATGCAAGGTTGCGGCACGGTCGAGTTCCTGCCTCACAGCGCTAGAGATCCTGGTTTGATCCTGACTACGGGCGCTGTCCGTGTGGAGTTTGTCCGTTATCCCCCGTGACCAGCGTGGGTTCTCTCCGGGTGCTCCGGTTTCCTCCCACACTCCAAAGACGTACAGGTTGATCGGTTAATTGGCTTCCTAATGCATGTAGGATAGTGTCAGTGTGTGGGGATCGCTGGGCAGCGCAGACTAGGTGGGCCGAAGGGCCCGTTTCCGTGCCGTATCTCCAAACGGAACTAGGGGAAAAGGCAGGAACGAGGTACTGATTGGGGATGATCAGCCATGATCACATTGAATGGTGGTGCTGGCTCGATGGGCCGAATGGCCTACTCCTGCACCATTGTCTATTGTCTGTTGTCTAAAATCCATTGAAGTCTGCGCTTATAAACCTGTTAAAATGACCACCAGGTGGCGCACGTAATGGCCGCCTCGTCAACAGCCTGTCGTGTCCCTTCTATGTTATTATTATTTTAAGTATGTCTTAAATGTACATTTAAATGTTTCTTGGTTAATTTAGTATGTGGGGAGGGGGGGGGGGGGGGG
>NW_026576572.1:0-86317 GCF_028641065.1 Leucoraja erinaceus
TACCATGTGCTCAAGATGGACCACTCCTGCAAAAAAACAATCGGCAATCGGCAATGTGGGCAATACGACTTGTCTTTCTTCAGGTTCCCCATTAAGGAGGAAAGGTAAGAAAACATTTATTACTTCTGGTTAGTTCATTGAGCTCAGATAGTTGAGTCCTCATGGCAACATCCTTGTAGAAATCTTCTCAAGAGCATTTTCTTTCTACATCTCTGTTATTTAATGCAGAATAAGAGCATATTGACTGCAGATATTTTCTGTAATTTCAGATGTCGACATTGGACATGATCTACACCGAACTGCGGAGTATTTGTGAAATAACTGCCCTCTTATGTACATTGTGTGAAATTGTGATTTGCTAACTGCACAAATATAATGCGAATGGCGATTTATTTATTATTGTATCTATGTTGGACATTTTGCTGTTTGGTGAAGCAGGGGTGGGGCTATCATTGTGCTACATACGTTAAATTGTACATCACTTTCACTGGTTAGCTGATATGCTGAACTGCAACCCTGTATAACTCGCGCACAGAATAATGTGAATTGTGTAAATCTTATCCCAACGGGTCCTACTTAGTCTATTGATTGTGTATAAGCTGCAAATGTTGTCCTTTGTTTGAAATGTGTAGAATGTGACATCACTTTTATTGATTATCTGATATTCTAAATTCTGCAAATTCTGCAAGCCTGTATATGTCGTGCACAAAATGATGTGAATAAAAATTGTTTTCCTGTTTAAGAAGTTCAATTGAGAATTATTTGAAATTGTGGGGGTTGATACAAAATACTGTTGACCCACAAATGTGTTGATATGAGACATTCACATTTAAAAAATCCATGTCGCAAAAAAAGCAAGAAGGTGCCCATGTTATTTGACCAACTTGCCAGATTAATTTAAATATACACAATACACAATACAATTTATTTGTCACTTGAACCTCATAGAGGTTGTTGGAGCCCCCGGCGTGCGCTAGAAAAGTGCCGCAGCCATTTAAGCCACGCCGGGCGATGATGTAAGGCCCCGCTCCAGGTCATCCTCGAGCCCCGCTACTCGGGCGGAATAATTTGCCGTTGCGGAAGCCCCGAAAAGCGGTCTCCCAGCAGGGACCCGCAGGCTCCGATATTACTGTCTGCCAGGCCTGCGGTTGGAGCCTCCGAATCTCCGGGGCTCGGGTCACAGCAGCGCATGGGTACATGTGTAGGTATGTATGCATTAGTTTTGCTCCTAATTCCCTTTTCAAAATCATTAATATATATGGTAAACAGTTGCAGCCCCAACACCAAGCCTTGTGGCAAAAAAATCCAGAAGATTAGTCAAACATGATTTTCCTTTCATAAATCCATGTTGACTTGGACAGATCCTTTTACTGCTATCCAAATGCCCCATTATTGCATCTTTAATAATTGACTCCAGCATCTTTCACACCACCAAAGTCGGGCTAACTGGTCTGTAATTTTCCGTTTTCTCTCACGCTCCTTTCTTGAAAAGTGGGATAGCATTAGCTATCCTCCAATCCACAGGAGCTGATCGTAAATCTATTGATCGTTGGAAAATGATAATATATATAAATATATATGTATGTGTATATATGCATGTATGTGTATATATGCATGTATATGTGTGTATATACGTATGTGTATATATATATATGTTTATATATGTGTATATATGTATGCATATAAATGTATCAATATGTATGTGCATTTGTGTATGTGTGTGTATATATGTGTGTGTATAAAGATATATATATGCATATATTTATTATTACTATATAATTATATATATATAATTGCCTTTATGGTTTATGTATATCATCTTACAAGACAAATAAATTAATAGTGATGATTTAAATCAAAGTTGCTTCTGATACATGAGAATAAACTATTATCTCTAACTTGCCTCTCACACACAGACACACATTCATATAAATATATTAAATATATATACGTTAAATTTAATTTTTTGCAGTGTGTGTTAAAGCAATACAATGCAAGAGAAACTACACAAAGGAGGGGTCTGTTCCCGCTACAAGATACTTGAGGATCTTTGCTTTGGATCAAAGATTATAGCGGAGCTCTATAATCTTTGCTTTGAATCACAGCGGGTGGAATACCGGAAGTCGAGTGTCGCTGTAACAAATGGCGGCCGTGACGTTCCGTTGCGTACTACACGTCAGCCCATTGAATTTCGAAGGAGTGGTCTATCTTGTTCCTCTAGGATCTTTGCACCGGACCCTGGTGAGAGAAAGAGAGAGACAGAGACAGAGACAGAGAGAGAGAGGCAGCGGGAGATGGAGACAGAGTCAGAAAGAGACACACCGAGAGGGAGGGGGGGGGGACAGAGACAGACAATAGGCGCAGGAGCCGTGATGGTGGAGGACGTGTTCGCTTCCTCCACTCACTCACTCACCCCCTACAGACCCCCCCGACCCCCTTTCAGGCACCAGTAATGTTGAAGCGTCAGTAATGTCCTGTTTGCCAGCTTATTGACCCTCTGTGTTCCCCTCCAGCAGGGTTTAGGAGCCGTTGCTGTGGACGGAGAGACGGGGACGTGAGTGGCCATTGAGGGCGGCCAGGAAGCCGGTGAGTCCCCCCCCCCATCTGGTGGGGAGTAATGTCGGGGATGAGGGGAGCGAGAGAAAGAGACAGACACAGAGGGAGAGAGAGAGAGGGCTAGAGAGATACATATATAGAGAGGGGGAGAGAGAAAGAGAAACACACTCAGAGAGAAAGAGAGGCAGCAAGAGAGAGAGAGAGAGAGGGGTGTCAGGGTAAGAGACAGAGTGAGACAGGGAGGGAGAGGGACAGAGAAAGCGGGAGAGACAGACATGCAGACAGAGAGACCGACAGAGAGAGGTTGCGAGAGGGAGAGACAGACTCGTAGACGGAGAGAGAGTCATAGACAGACACAGTGACAGAGCGAGAGGGGGAGAGAGAAAGGGAGAGGCAGACAGAGAGAGAGAGAGACGGAGAGTGAAAGAGGGAGGCAGACAGAGGGAGAGACAGATAGACTCAGAGAGAGACAGATGGTGGGAGAAAGAGAGGGAGAGAGACAGATAGAGAGAGAGGGAGAGATAGAAAGAGAGAGAGACCAGAGACAGAGACAGCAAGAGAGGCAGTGAGAGAGAAAGAGAGAGAGATACTCAGAAAGAGAGACAGAGAGAGAGAGGGGCAGAGATAGAGACAGGGTGCGAGGGAGAGAGAGAGAGAGAGACAAAGAGAGTGACAGAGACACTCAGAAAGAGACAGAGAGAGGGGCAGAGATAAAGTGAGAGACAAAGAGACAGAGACAGAGAGTGGAACAGAGAGAGAGACGGAGGCACAGACAGAGTGAGACAGGGAGAAAGATAGAGGGAGAGACAGAGGAACAGCGAGAGAGAGAGACAGACACAGAGGGAGAGTGACAGACCGAGTGAGAGAGAGAAAGACTGAGAGACGGAGAACCAGAGAGAGACCGAAACACAAAGAGACAGGGAGAGAGACAGAGAGAGAGATGAAGACAGAGAGAGAGATGCAGAGAAAGAGAATGCAGAGAAAGAGAGAGAGATGCAGAGACAGAGAGAGAGAGAGAGAGAGAGGGACAGACAGGGAGAGAGAGACAGGGACAGACAGAGAGGGAGACACAGAGAGAGATAGACAGACAGAGAGAGATGGAGACAAAGAGAGAGAGAGAGGTAGAGGGAGAGACATAGAGAGAGACAGACAGACAGTGAGAGATGGAGAGAGACCGAGAGAGAGACACAGAAAGAGGGAGACATATACCATTATATAACAATTACCATATAACAATTACAGCACGGAAACAGGCCATCTCGACCCTTCTAGTCCGTGCCGAATATAAATATATACACACGTGAATAAATAAATTGATTAAGTGCAAATAACAGATAATGGGCTATTAATGTCCAGAGTTTTGTCCGAGCCAAGTTTAATAGCCCGGTGGCTGTAGGGAAGTAGCTATTCCTGTACCTGGTCGTTGCAGTCTTCAGGCTCCTGTACCTTCTACCTGAAGGTAGCAGGGAGATGAGTGTGTGACCAGGATGGTGTTGAGGTGCTCCCGTGCTGATTGTTATCGAGTCTGACACATTCCACCAAATACGAACAAACTGTGGTCTGTGAATGAGGAAGTCGATGATCCAATTGCAGAGGGATGCGCATGGACCCAGTTCTGCGAGTTAGAGAGAGAGAGAGACAGACAGACAGACAGAGAAAAAGAGTGAGGGGAGGGAGAGACCAAAAGACAAAACTACACTCACAAGAAACTTGAAGAAATTGAAAATTCCATAATCAAAACCAATTTGGGGATATGTGGAATGTGAGCACAACAAAACTACAAACACGACCAATTCAAGACGGTGATGTCTGGAGAGCACACTTCAAAAATCTATAGAAAGACATCCCAATAAATAAAATAAACTCAAGTTATTCCCATATCAAAGAAAGACTCCAAACACTAGAAACAGTCATTAAAGATTATCAAAACCCTCTTAATTCCCCAATTACTTTGGAAGAATTGACCATAAAAATAAAATCTCTCCACTCAAAGAAAGCCTGTGGTCCAGACAGCATCAAAAATGAAATGCTCAAGTACAGCACTCCGGAGATACAGAACATAGTGCTTAGGCTGTTCAACATCATACTATGTTCAGGTTATTTCCCTGATATTTGGTGTCAAGGGCTTATTTCACCCATTTATAAGAGTGGAAACAAATTAGACCCAAATAATTATCGCGGCATCTGTGTCAGTAGCTGCCTAGGGAAGTTATTCTGCAGTATCATAAATAACAGAATACAGGATTTCCTTTACAAACACAACATTCTCAATAAAAACCAAATCGGCTTCCTCCCAAAACACCGTACCACTGACCACATTTATACCATATAACCATATAACAATTACAGCATGGAAATAGGCCATCTCGACCCTTCTAGTCCGTGCCGAACACGTATTCTCCCCTAGTCCCATATACCTGCGCTCAGACCATAACCCTCCATTGCTTTCCCGTCCATATAACTATCCAATTTATTTTTAAATGATAAAAACGAACCTGCCTTCACCACCTTCACTGGAAGCTCATTCCACACAGCCACCACTCTCTGAGTAAAGAAGTTTCCGCTCATGTTACCCCTAAACTTCTGTCACTTAATTCTCAAGTCATGTCCCCTTGTTTGAATCTTCCCTACTCTCAGTGGGAAAAGCTTATCCACATCAACTCTGTCTATCCCTCTCATCATTTTAAGGACCTCTATCAAGTCCCCCCTTAACCTTCTGCGCTCCAAATAATAAAGGCCTAACTTGTTCAACCTTTCTCTGTAACTTAGTTGCTGAAACCCAAGCAACATTCTGGAGAATCTCCTCTGTACTCTCTATTTTGTTGACATCCTTCCTATAATTAGGCGACCAAAATTGTACACCATACTCCAGAATTGGCCTCACCAGTGCCTTGTACAATTTTAACATTACATCCCAACTTCTATATTCAATGCTTTGATTTATAAAGGCCAGCACACCAAACGTTTTCTTTACCACCCTATCTACATGAGATTCCACTTTCAGGGAACTGTGCACAGTTATTCCCAGATCCCTCTGTTCACCTGCATTCTTCAATTCCCTACCATTTACCATGTATGTCCTATTTTGATTTGTCCTGCCAAGATGTAGCACCTCACACTTATCAGCATTAAACTCCATCTGCCATCTTTCAGCCCACTTTTCCAACTGGCATAAATCTCTCTGTAGACTTTGAAAATCTACTTCATTAACCACAACCCCACCTATCTTAGTATCATCTCCATACTTACTAATCCAATTTACCACACCATGATCCAGATCATTGATGTACATGACAAACAACAGTGGACCCAACACAGATCCCTGTGGCACCCCACTGGTCACTGGCCTCCAACCTGACAAACAACCATCCACCATTACTCCCTGGCATCTCCCATTCAGCCACTGTTGAATCCATCTTGCTACTCCACCATTAATACCCAACAATTGAACCTTCTTAACCAACCTTCCGTGAGGAACCTTGTCAAAGGCCTTACTGAATTCCATATATACAACATCCACTGCTTTACCCTCATCAATTTCCCGAGTAACCTCTTCAAAAAATTCAAGAAGATTAGTCAAACATGACCTTCCAGGCACAAATCCATGTTGACTGTTCCTAATCAGACCCTGTTTATCCAGATGCTTATATATATTATCTCTAAGTATCCTTTCCATTAATTTGCCCACCACTGACGTCAAACTAACAGGTCTATAATTGCTAGGTTTACTCTTAGACCCCTTTTTAAACAATGGAACAACATGCGCAGTACGCCAATCCTCCGGCACTATTCCCGTTTCCAATGACATTTGAAATATTTCTGTCATAGCACCTGCTATTTCTACACTAACTTCCCTCAATGTCCTAGGGAATATCCTGTCCGGACCTGGAGACTTATCAACTTTTATATTTCTCAAAAGTGTCAGTACTTCCTCTTCTTTGATCCTCATAGTTTCCATAGCTACTCTACTTGTTTCCCTTACCTAACATAATTCAATATCCTTCTCCTTGGTGAATACCGAAGAAAAGAAATTGTTCAATATCTCCCCCATCTCTTTTGGCTCTGCAGATAGCTATCCACTCTGACTCTCTAATGGACCAATTTTATCCCTCGTTATCCTTTTGCTATTAATATAGCTGTAGAAACCCTTTGGATTTACTTTCACCTTACTTGCCAAAGCAAACTCATATCTTCTTTTAGCTTTTCTAATTTCTTTCTTAAGATTCTTTTTACATTCTTTATTCTCCTCAAGCACCTCATTTACTCCATGCTGCCTATAATTATTGTAGATCTCTCTCTTTTTCCGAACCAAGTGTCCAATTTCCCTTGAAAACCATGGCTCTTTCCAATTTTTACTATTTCCTTTCAACCGAACAGGGACATAAAGATTCTATACTTAAAATTTCACCTTTAAATGTCCTCCATTTCTCTTCCACATCTTTCCCATAAAACAAACTGTCCCAATTTACTCCTTTTAAATCCTTTCGCATCTCCTCAAAGTTAGCCCTTCTCCAATCAAAAATCTCAACCCTAGGTCCAGTTCTGACCCTCTCCATAATTATATTGAAACTAATGGTATTGTGATCACTGGTCCCGAACTGTTTCCCAATGCATACCTCTGCCACCTGACCTGTCTCATTTCCTAACAGGAGGTCCAGCACCGCCCCTTCTCTAGTAGGTACCTCTATGTATGCTGCAAAAAACTATCCTGCACACATTTTACAAACTCCAACCCATCCAGCCCATTTACAGAATGTGTTTCCCAGTCTATGTGTGGAAAATTGAAATCTCCCACAATCACTACCTTGTGCTTAATACTAATATCTGCAATCTCCTTACATATTTGCTCTTCCAATTCTCGCTCCCCATTTGGTGGTCTATAATACACCCCTATAAGTGTTGCTACCCCTTTCCCATTTCTCAGTTCCACCCAAATAGCCTCCCCAGACGAGCCCACTAATCTATCCTGACAAAGCACTGATGTAATATTTTCCCTGATAAGCAATGCAACACCTCCACCTCTTGCCCCTCCAATTCTATCACACCTGAAGCAACGAAATCCTGGAATATTTAGTTTCCAATCACAGCCCTCCTGCAACCATGTTTCACTGATTGCCACAACATCATATTTCCAGGTGTCAAACCACACTCTCACTGAAAAACGTACACCAAGCGAAAAATGGGAAAATATTTGCCTGTTTTATTGACTTTGAGAAAGCATTTGACTCTATTTGGCATGAAGGGCTCTATTACAAACTCCTCGGCTGTGGTATAGGAGGAAAGGTATATGACCTTATCAAATCAATGTAACTGAATAATAAATGTGGCGTTATAATTGGGGACAAACGCACTGATCTCTTCGCCCAGAGAAGAGGAGTCCGGCAAGGCTGCAATCTGAGCCCGACACTGTTTAATGTATATATCAACGATTTGGCAGTAAAGTTGGACCAGAGCAGAGCGCCGGGCCTCTGTCTTCTGGACGGAGAGGTAACATCCCTGTTTTATGCGGATGATTTGGTTCTGCTGTCCCCCACGGAACAGGGACTGCAGCAACAGTTGGATCTACTTGATGAGTACAGCCAAAATTGGGCCCTGGCAGTAAATCTAAAGAAAACCAACATCATGATTTTTCAGAAAAGACCCAGATGTCAGGAAGATAAATACAAATTTACTCTCAATGGTACTGTTATCGAACACACTATGAGCTATACTTACCTTGGTCTAACTGTTTCAGCATCAGGGAACTTCAATATGGCAATGAATGCACTAAAAGAGAAAATTCGAAGAGCTCTATGCAATAAAAAGAAGATTCTACAACATCCAAATCCCAATTAAAATCTGGCTTAAAATATTTGACAGTGTAATCCAGCCTATTGCGCTTTATGGTAGTGAAGTATGGGCTCCGCTCAGTCACCATAGTTATAGTAAATGGGAAAAACATACAACGGAGGCCCTGCATGCGGAGTTTTGTCGGAACATCCTCCGTATCCAAAGGAAAACACCAACAAACGCATGTAGGGCGGAACTAGGCAGATACCCACTGATGATAAATATCCAAAAAAGAGCACTATATTTTTGGAATCACCTTAAATCTAGCCCCCAGATACCTTACAGTTTAAAGCCCTTCAAACACACGAGGGGAACCCAGAAAAGAGTTCCCTGTGTCAGTTGGCACTGAGACTAACTACCCCTATTAAGTTAAACCCTATCCAGTTAAACCCTGACCGGCCCCAGATCAATACTGACCCCCAATCACCAGTTAGAGTGAACCAAATTATCAAACAATGTAAAGAAACGTACTTGGAACATTGGGATAAAGAAACCAAAAGCCAAAGCAGATTAGAATGTTACCGTTCCCTAAAAAGAGATTATAAATTGGCAGACTATCTCTCAACTGTTAGAGACATAAAGCAGAGACAGACCCTCACCAAATACAGGTTAAGTGACCACTCCAGTTGAAAATGGAAGACAGAAGAGATTCTGGCAACCAAGAGAAAACAGAATATGCGGCCACTGTTTGACAGATGAGGTTGAAACAGAGGTGCACTTCCTCCTAAAATGCAAAAAATTTGACAAAACAAGGAAAGCATACTTTGACAAACTCAGTGTGGCAACCTCTGACTTTAAAGAACTAGATGATACATCAAAACTAAGAATAATCCTTGGCGAAGGAAATACTTGGCGAAGGAAATCTTGGTGCACAATACGTAACAGCATGCCATAACCTGAGAGACAGTAAATGACCAACATGCACATATGTACGCACACACTAATCGACATTAACTAACACTAAGAAATTAATATTGAATTGCTAAACTTGCTATTGTGTTGTACTGCTTACAGCTGCAAGAACGTGTAGCAATCAATAAAGGGCTATAGGCCTATTTATGTACAGGGACATATCTATCCATGCACTGTATACTTGTATTTATACTTATGCATTTCAAATATGTACGTCATGTTGTTACTTTGGCAATATAACAATGTTTTTTTATCATGCCAATAAAGTTTTTAAATTGAATTGAATTGAATTGAGAGAGAAAGACAGAGACAGAGAGAGAGAGAGAGAGAGAAAGAGAGAGAGAGAGAGAAAGACAGAGAGAGAAAGACAGAGAGAAAAAGACAGCGAGAAAGACAGAGGGAGAGGCTGAAGGAAGTCAGAGAGCAGAGATAGACAAAGTTTGAGACATAGAGAGCGTCAGAGAGAGACAGACAGAGAGAGAGACAGAGAGAGACAGACAGAGAGAGAGACAGAGAGAAAGAGGGACAGACAGAGAAAGAAAGAAAGAGACACAGAGAGAGAGAGAGAGACAGAAAGAGACAGACAGAGAAAGAGAAACAGAGAGAGAGAGAGAGAGAACAAAGGGGATTATGAAGGCATGAGGAGCTGGCCAAGGTAGACTGGAAACGGATCCTAGCAGGAATGATGGTGGAATGACAGCAATGGCAGGAATTTCTGGGCATAATCCAGAAGACACAGGAACATTTCATTCCAAAAAGGAAGACAGATTCCAAGGGGAGTAGGAAGCAACCGTGGCTGACAAGAGAGGTTAGGGATAGAATAAAACTAAAAGAAAAGATGTATAACACAAGCAAAAGGGAGCCCGAAGCCAGAGGATTGGGAAACTTTCATAGGACAACAGAAGGAAACAAAACGGGCAATACGGGCTGAAAAGATGAAGTACGAAGGAAAGCTGGCCAGGAATATAAAGGGCAGTAAAAGCTTCTTTAGATATGTTAAGGGAAAAAGAAGAGAGAGAGAGGGGGAGAGAGAGAGAGAGAGAGAGAGAGAGAGGGGGGAGAGAGAGAGAGAGAGAGGGGGAGAGAGAGAGAGAGAGAGAGAGAGACAGAGAGACAGAAAGAGAGAGAGAGAGACAGGGAGAGAGGGACAGAGAGAGAGGGAGAGAGAGAGAGAGAGAGAGAGACATAGAGACAGACAGCGAGAGAGAGCGAGAAAGAGAGAGAGAGACAAAGAAACAGACAGAGACAGACAGAGATAGCAGAGTTTGAGACAGAGAGAGAGAGACATCAAGAGAGTCAGACAGGGAGAGAGACACACAGAGAGAAAGAGAGACAGACAGAGAAAGCAACAGAGAGAAAGAGAGACAGACAGAGAAAGAAACAGAGAGAGAACAAAGGGGACTATGAAGGCATGAGAGAGGAGCTGGCCAAGGTAGACTGGAAAGGGATTCTAGCAGGAATGATGGTGGAACAGCAATGGCAGGAATTTCTGGGCATAATCAGGATCATTTAATTCCAAAAAGGAAGAAAGATTCTAAGGGGAGTAGGAGGCAACCATGACTGACAAGAAATTGAATTTGAATTTGATTCCTTTATTGTCAGGGATTGTCAAGAGAAGTTTGGGATACAATAAAACTAAAAGAAAAGATGTATAACACAGCAAAGAGTAGCCAGAAGCCAGAGGATTGGGAATCCTTCATAGGACAACAGAAGGAAACAAAACGGGCAATACAGGCTGAAAAGATGAAGTACGAAGGGAAGCTGGCCAGGAATATAAAGAAGGACAGTAAAAGCTTATTTATATATGTTAATGGCGAGAGGGAGAGGGACAGACAGACAGAGAGAGAGAGAGGGGGGGGGGGAGAGAGAGAGAGAGAGAGAGAGAGAGAGAGAGAGAGAGAGAGACAGAGAGAGAGAGAGAGAGAGAGAGAGAGAGAGGGATAGAGAGAGAGAGAGAGAGGAAGAGAGAGAGAGAGAGAGGGGAGACAGAGATAGAGAGGGACAGAGAGAGAGACAGAAACAGAGAGAGACAGGGAGACAGACAGAGAGGGGGAGGCAGAGGGAGAGGCAGAGAGAGAGAGAGAGAGGGACAGAGAGAGGGAGAGAGGGACAGGTAGAGAGAGAGGGACAGGTAGAGAGGGAGGGAGGGGGAGGCAGAGTCACAGAGAGACATAGAGAGAGGCATAGAGAGAGAGATTGAGAGAGAGACGGACAGAGAGAGAGAGACAGGAAGTGAGAGAGAAAGAGAGAGAGAGAGAGAGACATAGAGTCAGAGAGATAGAGGGAGAGAGACAGAGAGAGACAGAGACAGAAAGGAAGAGTGACAGAGAGAATGTGCTGGAGTAACTCAGGGGGTCATGTAGAATCTGTGGAGAAGATAGACACAAAGTGCTGGAGTAACTGAGCGGGTCAGGCAGCATCTGTGGAGAGAATGAATGGGTGACATTTTGGGTCAAGACCTTTCTTTGGTTTGGTTTAGAGATGCAACGCGGAAACAGGTCTTTCGGCCCGCAGAGTCCGCGGTGACCAGCGATCACCCCGTACACCAGCACTATCCTACGCACATTAGGGACAATAACAATTTTACGGTGTCCGATTAATCTACAACCCTGAAAACCCACGCAGGTCAAGGGGAGAACGTATAAACTCCACATAGACAGCACCCGTAGTCAGGATCGAACCCGGCTCTCTGGCGTTGAGGCAGCAACTGTACCACTGCGCCACTGTGCTGCGCAGAATTATATAATGGTTTCCTCCGCCATAAATGCGCACAATATGTGCTAGTAATGTCCTGTTTTCCAGCTTGTTGACCCTCTGTGTTCCCCTCCTGCAGGGTTTCGGAGCCGTTGCTGTGGACGGAGAGACGGGGACGTGAGCGGCCATTGAGGGTGGCCAGGGTGCCGGTGAGCCCCCCCCCATCTACTCGGTGCGCTTCGATGGAGGACCACATGACGGGGGGCACAACAAGGAGAAGCGTTATGTGTGTGACGTATGTGGCAAGGCCTGGCAGTACCCGAGCCAGCTGGAGATCCACCGGCGGGTTCACACAGGAGAACGCCCCTTCGACTGCGCGGAGTGCGGCAAGAGCTTCAAGATGGCGCAACAGCTGAAGATGCACCAGCGGATTCACACTGGCGAGAAGCCCTATGGCTGCTCTACCTGCGGCAAGAACTTTGTCCAGTTTGCGGGACTGCGGGATCACCGGCGGGTGCACAGCAGTGAGCGGCCCTTCACCTGCTCTGACTGCGGCAAAGGCTTCAAGTCGCCACCAGGGCTGAAGAAGCACAGGCGCCTGCACACCGGGGAGCGGCCCTACACCTGCACCGAATGTGGCAAGGGCTTTATCCAGTCTGGCGTCCTGCTGGATCACCAACGCACTCACACCGGCGAGCGCCCCTACACCTGTGCTCACTGTGGCAAGGGCTTCACCCACTCTAGCATCCTGCTGATGCACCAGCGCACCCACTCCGGCGAGCGACCCTACACCTGCACCCAGTGCGGCAAGGGCTTCATCCGCTCCGACAACCTGCTTGTGCACCAGCGCACACACACCGGCGAGCGCCCCTACACCTGCGCTCACTGCGGCAAGAGCTTCACCCAGTCCCACAGCCTGCTGGAGCACCAACGCACCCACACTGGCGAGCGACCCTACACCTGCACCCAGTGCGGCAAGAGCTTCACCAAGTCCGGCAACCTGCTGATGCACCGGCGCACCCACACCGGCGAGTGTCCCTTCACCCGCTCCTCCAAGCTGCTGTCCCACCAGCGGGTGCACGCCAGTGGCCAGCCTTACGACTGCCCGTACTGCGGTGAGGAGTTTGACAGCTCGCGGGGGTTGCGGCAGCACCGGCGGACCCATGCTGGCGAGGAGCTGCTCCCACTGTGACCAGAGAGCACGGGGGCTGCGGGAGCACCAGCGGATACGCACCGGAGAGAGACCCTTTGTGTGCGCTGAGTGTGGCAAGGGTTTTACCCGCATGTCCAGCCTGTGGCAGCACCGGCGTATCCACAGTGGTGAGTGTCCCTTCCCCTGCCCGTCCTGTGGTAAGGGCGTCACCCGCCTTGACCACCTGCTGGAGCACCGGCGAGTCCACACCAGCCGGCGCCCCTTCACCTGCCCGCTCTGTGGCAAGGCCTTTGCCTGCTCCTCCAGCCTGCTGGCACATCACAACGTGGATAGGCGCTGTTTAGGTAGATACAAAACGCTCGAAGGAAAGATGCTCCCTGTCCCGCTGAGTTACTCCTGCATTTTGTGTCCTTTTTTGTAAACAACATCTGCAGTTCCTTGTTTTTAAATCATTCTGGTTAACCATCTCCGCACCTTCCCCAAAGCCTCAACATCAGTCCTGTAATGGAGTGACCAGAACTGTATGCAATACTCCAAATGCTACCTGACCAATGTTCCTTAAAGCTGCACATATACATTCCTCCACACTCCTCCCACTCATACACAAATTCTCTCCACTCCACCCTCTCGTGCCCCCATCCTCTCACACACTCCCTCTCTCGCACACTCGCTCTCTCACACACACACAACACTCCCCCTCATTCTCTCTCTCACACACAACAGCCCCCCCCCCTCTCTCTCACACACACACAAACTCCCTCTCTCTCTTGCTCTCCCTCACACACACACACACTCTTTCACTCACACACCCTCATGCACAAACACCAAACATCTCCGCTCGGTTTGCAATAACCAACCTAATCTCCCGGTGGGCTCAGCACTTCAACTCTCTCTCCCATTCCGAATCCAACTTTTTTTGCCCTGGGCCTCCTCCATGGCCAGTGTGAGGACCACCGTAAATTGGAGGAGCAGCACCTCATATTTCACTTGGGCAGTTTTCACCCCAGCAGTATGAACACTGACTTCTCCAATTTCAGGTAGCCCTACTTTCTCCTCAGCTCTCCCTCAGTCCACTGGCTCCATTTCTTCCTTTCTTCTTCCCGCCTCCCTCACCCTCACATCAGTTTGAAGAAGGGTTAAGACCTGAAATGTTGCGTATTTCCTTCGCTCCATAGAAGCTGCCTCACCCACTGAGTTTCTCCAGCATTTTTGTCTCCCTTCGATTTTCCAGCATCTGCAGTTCCTTCTTAGGCATTTGAAAGTGTTTTTTTATTTAATTAAAGTTTTGACGTATTTATGCCTTACGTAACAAATAAAGCAAATTTATCCTGACCTCACTGTGAAATGATTTTATTTGGTCCGTGAATTAAAAATGGAGATTTGCTGAAAAACAAAGCAGTCAAATTTAAAAGAGAATTTTCCCAGCAGAATAAATCCCGGGAAAATCTTAGAAGCTTGGTTTATACTAATCACTGAAACAATGTATCAGGGTTGCCAACTCTCACACTTTGAGCGTGACGCATTTGAATAAACTCTCACGCCCTCACGCTGATCAGAAATTTCTCACGCTCTGTGGTGAGAAATTCTGTAATCAACCAAAATTTCAAAACTCAGATAAACTGCATGGTCCGCGGGTGTTGGGAGAGCCGGGGTTGACGAGGCGCTCGCTGCAGCTCCAGCCATGGAGCAGCCCCAGTGCAAGAGTCCCGGGCCGTCGGAGGCGTCAGAAGCGTTGCGCCGCTGCCGCGAGAGTCTCTGTGCCGAAGGGACTGACTCTCAAAGGAAGTTGGGGAGAGAGAGAGGGGAAGGACAGGGGGGGGAGAGGGGTGTGAGAGGAGAGAGAGGGGGAGAGACAGAGGGCGTGAATGGAGAGAGGGGAGGGGGAGAGTGAGGTAGGAGAGGAGGGGAAGAGAGAGGGTTGAGAGGGAAGAAAGAGATAAGGGGTGGAGAGGTAGGAGAGAATGGGAGAGGGGGAAAGAGAGATGGGTGGCAAAGAAAAGAGGATGGAGACAGGTGAGGGAGAGGGGAGAGAGATCAAGGGGGAGAGTAAGGTGGGAGGGAGAAATGGGTGAGGGAGGAGGAGGAGAGAGAGATGAGAGGGGGGGAAGAGAGAGAGGAGAGACAGAGAGAGAGGAGATAGAGAGTGTGGAAAGAGGGGGAGACAGAGAGGGAGGGGGAAGAGGGGGAGAGAGAAGAAAGGGGATAGAGAGTTAGGGGGAGAGGGGATGAAGGGGAGAGTCAGGTGGGAGGGAGAGGGGGAAGAGGGGGGAAAGAAGAGAGGGAAGGAGAGAGAGTGAGATGGGGAGACAGGGAAGGGGGTGAGAGGAGAGACGGAGAGGGGGGAGGGGAAAGAGTGAGGGAGAGAGGGGGGTTGAGAGGAGAGAGAGCGGAAGAGAGGGGGAGATAGGGATGAGTGAGGTGGGAGGGAGAGAGGGGGGATAAAGAGGTGGAGAGAGGGGAGGGAGATAGTGAGAGAGTGAGGAAAGAGAGGGGGACAGAGAGGGGGATAGAGAGGCAGGGCTGCCAACTCCCATGCATTGAGCATGAGAATCACGCATTTCGCCAAACTTACGCTGATCACAAATTTCTCGCTCTGTTGTGAGAAATTCTGTGATCAATGAAAATTTCAAAACTCATATCAACTGCATGGGCCACGGGTTTTGGAAGCAGAAGCAGCAACAGGGACAGATGCGGACGGGGAGAGCGGCTGGCGTGTGTTTGCCGGGATGGGGAGTCGCTCACTGCAGCTCCGGCCATGGAGCATCTTCAGTGCAAGGTGTCGGAAGCGTTGTGCCGCTGCCGTGAGAGTCTGTGCCAAACTCGCCCATGTGACCGGCATGGATCAGGCCAGGGCTCGGTGCATCCTGGAGGACAACCAGTGGCTGCTGGAAGTAAGTACCAAGCACTGGGTCGAAACGGTGGAAGATAGTGGACTCCAAATGGGGGTGGTTGGAGAAAGTATCCTGCTGGCCTGGTAGATTTTCATTACTGTAACTGCAGGAAAAATGTTCCCGATGTTGGGGAAGTTCAGAACCAGGGGTCACAGTTTAAGAATAAAGGGGGGGGGGGGGGGGTGCGAGTTAGGACTGAGATGAGGACAAACTTTCTTCACGTAGAGAGTTGTGAATCTGTGGAATTATCTGCCACAGAAGGCAGTGCAGACCAATTCACTGGATGTCTTCAAGAGAGAGTTACATTTAGTTCTTGGGGCTAACAACATCAAGGGATATGGGGAAAAAAATAGTAAAAGGTACTGATTTTTGATGAATAGCCATGATCATATTGAAGGGCAGTGCTGGCTCGAAGGGCCGATGGCCTATTCCTGCACCTATTTTCTATGTTTCTATGCTTGAGTATATAACTCGATCACTTGATTTTGAAGCATTCATGCATGGTGAAGGTATAATGTAGTCATAGAGTGATACAGTGTGAAAACAGGCCCTTCGGCGCAACTTTCCCACACCCGCCAACATGTCCCAGATACGCCACCTGCTTTTGGTCCATACCTCCAAACCTGTCCTATCCATGAATCAGTCTAGCGTTTTCTTAAATGTTGGGATGGTCCCTGCCTCAACTACCTCTTCTGGCAGCTTGTTCCATACACCCATCACCCTTTGTGTGGATAAAGTTACCCCTTAAAAATACTTCATACAAATAACATTGAAATCATACTTCTACAATATACTAAAACATGATTTTAATACATCAAATTTCATAAAGTCTAGTCAAGTTTATTTCAAGTCAAGTTTATTTGTCACATACACATACGAGATGTGCAGTGAAATGAAAGAAAGGGATGTGCAGTGAAATGAAAGAAAGTCCCTACCATGGGAGGGGAAACACTCTTATTCCACACCCTCTCCCCACTCGGTTGCTCCACTCCCTCACCGGGTACCTCCAAGGCCAGTGATCAGTGATCGCTCAGCCTCCCTCTTTCAAAAATGCTCCAATCCAATTTAAAGCATATATATTGCATTCAAGTGTAAGATAAAAGACTTGCTACAGTATGCACCATATTGCACAATTTCAAGCTGAAAAATGCAAAAGTTCCGTACATCAGTTTGAAGAAGGGTTCCATACCCATTCTGGAACAAAGATGGAAGTCATTTGAAAACAACAAGTTGTCCTTCCGGAATGGGCAGCTGTACTGCAGCTGTGCCAAAATTTGAGAATAAGACTGACATTGCAAATATATGGGTCCAGCCTCCCTTGTTTCCCTTAGGCTACGGATCTTTCACTCAGATTTAGAAGGTGTGTTTTATTGATAAGAAAATGTATAATTACTCTAACTTTCCTTTGTTCTTTGAGTGGAGCCTGAGAAGCACTGAGCAACATGTGTAGATATCGCCACTCCCGTCTGGCAAATTGATTAAAAGATTGCTTTGGTTTACCTTTAACAATTTTGTTGCTGTCTGCTTTCTTTCAGAGATGAACTTTGACAACTGTGCTCTTTGGAATTCTTCAGAATTAAGGTTGCACCATCAATAATGAAAGGAAATGCCAACCATCCAGAAATGATCAGACATTATTCTCGCCTCCATGCATATCTGTAGCCGGAGGGCAGTCAGCCACCTCCCCACTACTTCAAAGATAGTCCTGCACTCGGCGATGTTTCATTTCCTATAAGGGTCATTCCTCTGAGGAATTTCTATAGCAACATGCCCACTCTTGCCTTTATGAAGAGACTGACGATTTGTACAGCAGGTATGATGGACAAATAATGGATTATTGTACAAAAGAAAGTCTTGACGCATTTGTGCCTTACGTAACAAATAAAGCAAGTTTTTCCTGACCTCACTGTTCTTCAGAATTCTTCAGAATTCATGTTGTGCTATCAATAATGAAATTGATTAGTAGGACTGGATGTTACAATCCCTAAGGTTTTTCACTACAATTGACATTTGATATTGTTGGGGATGACCACTAGGTGATTTTGCTACCAATCAGACACATCTTCAGTTGTGTACCTCAACGTCACTGGGTGTTTCGGCCTTTTATCACAAGACACCCTCAGTCGAGGCAAGCCCACAGCACGGTGATCAGACCCGGGTGTGTGTCTTATGGTTAGCCTCTAGATGGTCAGGTGGCAGCCCAAACAGCATCTTTTCTCTTCAGCCACAGCCAGTTCCAAGAAAATGCCAACAATCTCTTGAAATGATAAGAAATTATTCTCGCCCCCATGCATAACTGTAGCCTTAGGGCAGTCGGACACCTCCTCACTACTTCAAAGATAGTTCCTGCACTTGGTGATATCGTTTGGTGTTTGGCAGCTGAAACGGGGCTGTACACTATAGGTGCAGGGAGAGGCCATTTGGCCCTTTGGGCCAGCACCGCCCTTCACTGTGATCATGGCTGATCATCCCCAATCAGTACCCCATTCCTGCCTTCTCCCTATATCCCCTGGCTCCGCTATCTTTAAGAGCCCTATCTAGCTCTCTCTTGAAAGTATCCAGAGAATCGACCTCCACCGCCCACTGGCAGAGAATTCCACGCATTCACAACTTTCCGTGTGAAAAAGTGTGTCCATAGCAAGAAGGTTTGTTCAGCTGTCGTTATCAGCTTTCATTAGCCCTTGAACAAAATGGTTTAAGGTTCCATTTATTCTCCGCAAGATGAAAATATATGAGTGTTATTCAATCATCACTCGGGCCCGAGGTCTCCTGGGCGATCTTCTGGGCGTACGCCAATGCTTCCTAGTGATCAGTAAAAATCTGATCTTTCTGTTTATAGGTGACTCAGTATTGCAGGGTACAGCAGTCCATATCTCAAGTTGTCTATCTTCTTAAGAATCCCTCTTGTCTCGGTAAATAACGCTCTCCTTTTGACTACCTCAGGTGGGTAATCTCTGAAAATGCTGATTTTTTTCTCCCTTGAGCAGAAGGTTTCTGGTGCCAGCAACGTTTTTCATGATATCATCCAAGACATTATCAAATTGCACCTTCGCTATCAGTTGTCTTGGGGGGGCGTTCGGGCCCGAGCAACCTCCAATTCTATGCGCTCGGCCTAATAAAGGCTTTTTATCTAAATTCAAGACTTTTTTTAATAAGTCTGCGACATACTCACGAAGATCTTTAGTTCCTTCTTTACCCTCTCGAACGCCAACAATTCTTAAGTTCTGACGTCTCGTGTGTCCCTCCATGTCAATACATTTTTCAGTTACTTTATGCAGTAAATCTGATAAACGCTTGTCCTCAGCGAGGTGTTTCTATTGTTTGAGAGCTCGATTTGACAATTGACTCCAAATGAGTTATGACTTCAGTTTGTTGACTTATTGAGATGAAGACAGGATCCAGCTTATCATTAGGTTTGGATTCAATCGAGTTAATTTTCTGATTTACTTCATTGATTTGTAAATCAAGGTTTACAGCCATTTCCCCCTTCATGATAGACAATTCTGAACGGACATAATTAATGGTTTTATCTTCAAAATCATTTAAAAAAACTTTCAGTATTTCTTTAATGTTCATTTCTTCTTTAAAGTTTTTCAAATCAACTCTTATACCTGCAGTTTCATTGGTGATAAGGATTCGAAGTTCCTCCATTTCACTTTTCTTTGTCTTTGGCTTCTGGGCCTTTGAAACATCCTCCTGGGACGACGTTAAAACTGAGCCCGAGGCTTCAGTCGGGCCTGCTTCTTCCACCAGAGGTTTGGCCTTTCCGTTTTTTTAGACGCTCCCTTTGTGGGGAAGTGTTTGACCGACATTATATCAGACGTCGCAGGTCTAATGACATCACGCAAGCTGCCGGTGCGATCTCTGCAGGCCAGTCCTTTATTTTTATTCCGTTTTTTCTCAGATTTGCGTGGAGCTAGCTGGCGCACACCTCTACTCCACCATTAGCGCCACCGGATATTATTTTAATACTTTAGTACCAATTATTACTAACAAATACTAATTATTAAGATTACTTATTGGTATTATTAGAATAATTAGTTCAAAATACGAATTGTAAACCAGGTATAACCTAGGTATTTTATTAATTAAAATTTGCTGTTTATTTTGTTTTCCATCAGACTAACATTTGACTAATAAATTAGCCAAGAGAGTAATTGTCTCTCAATACATGATTACTAATCTTTTGGACCAAAATAGTTTTAACATTAATCCCGTAAATTACTTTTATTGTATTTTTGTATTATAGCGTGGAGCTAGTAATAATTTTTTCTAAGGCTACGGAATTCCTTAGATGGCCAGCCACGCTAGTGCGGCTAACACTAACTACACTATTTGTAGATGTCGTTTTTTTTTTTTCTTGCACTTTATTATGGAAGAATGGGCTGAAAGATGGCAGATGGAGTTTAATGCTGATAAATGTGAGGTGCTACATCTTGGCAGGACAAATCAAAATAGGACGTACATGGTAAATGGTAGGGAATTGAAGAATACAGTTGAACAGAGGGATCTGGGAATAACCGTGCATAGTTCCTTGAAGGTGGAATCTCATATAGATAGGGTGGTAAAGAAAGCTTTTGGTATACTAGCCTTTATAAATCAGAGCATTGATTATAGAAGCTGGGATGTAATGTTAAAATTGTACAAAGCATTGGCGAGACCAAATCTGGAGTATGGTGTACAATTTTGGTCGCCTAATTATAGGAAGGATGTCAACAAAATAGAGAGAGTACAGAGGAGATTTACTAGAATGTTGCCTGGGTTTCAACAACTAAGTTACATAGATAGGTTGAATAAGTTAGTTCTTTATTCTCTGGAGCGCAGAAGGTTAAGGGGGGACTTGATAGAGGTCTTTAAAATGATGAGAGGGATAGGCAGAGTTGATGTGGACAAGCTTTTCCCTTTGAGAATAGGGAAGATTCAAACAAGAGGACATGACTTCAGAATTAAGGGACAGAAGTTTAGGGGTAACATGAGGGGGAACTTCTTTACTCAGAGAGTGGTAGCGGTGTGGAATGAGCTTCCAGTGGAAGTGGTGGAGGCAGGTTCATTGGTATCATTTAAAAATAAATTGGATAGGCATATGGATGAGAAGGGAATGGAGGGTTATGGTATGTGCAGGCAGGTGGGACTAAGGGAAAAAAAGTTGTTCGGCACGGACGTGTAAGGCCGAGATGGCCTGTTTCCGTGCTGTAATTGTTATATGGCTATTAATTCTTTATTTCTTTACTTTCTTTTTATCTTAAATTTGATTTGAATTATACCTATTATTTGGGGAGAGAGGTCCGGGAGGAAAATTTATTAAATTTGGAATTCATCTGTCCTGTGTTCGGGTGGAAGGTCTGGCTTACTTTGCTGAGCTATCTGCTCTTTTATAGACCACCCTAACCATAGGATGCAAGAAGTTAATAGAAAATTTGGGGGTCAAGGAATTAGTTTCTGTAGCTGGAACATTAAGGGAATTAATGAACCAATCAAGAGAGGTAAAGTATTAGCACATTTAAAATCACTCAAAGATTCTTCTCAATGTCTATGGACCAAATTTTGATAACCCTTTGTTTTTTAAGAACATACTTAATATTATCCTAGAACTCACACAACATAACTAGATAATTGGTGGAGATTGAAATTGTACACGAGACTCTTATATAGATAGATCATCAAGACAAAGAAAAGCAAAATCCAAGACAAGCGAATTATTAAACTCATACATCAATACTACTAATATCAAAGATGTTTGGAGAATTGAAAACCCATCCGGAAGGGAATACTCATTCTACTCTCCGGTATATAAAACTTATTCAAGGATAGATTACTTTTTAGTAGACTCTAAGCTTATCCCATTCACATAATTCGAAATATCATAATATTATAATTTTGGACCATGCTCCTTTAACATTTATGATTAAACTAAGTGGAATGACTGAGAAGCAGACACAATGGAGACTTAATCCTCAAATTTTAAATGATAAAGATGTTATGAATACCTTTTTACACAGACAAATATGTTTTTCGAGATGAATGACTGCCCTGAAACACCTGCCTCCCTTCTTTGGGAAACATTTAAAGCATTTATACGAGGTGCATTAATTTCTGTGCAAGCTTTTCATAATAAAAAGAATCGCGCCAAACAACAGGCATTGGAAAGGGAGATAAGGCAATTAGATATGGAAAATGCAATCCACAATAAGACATAATAAAATTGCTACACTCAAATATAAGTTAAATCAAATATATTCAGATCAAATCATAAAACCTATAAGCTAAAAACTTTTCAAAAATCTCTACTTAATTATGGTTTAATAACGGCGAAAAAACGTGTACTTAAATTTTGAAAAAATGCGCCAACACCAACGCTCAAAATGTGGATTTCAAATATGTCGGAAACGGCACATCTGGAAGAAATGCGACTCCTTCCAGCAGGGAAAGCAGACCAATTCTTATTGATTTAATCTCCTTTTATCGATTTCTTACAAGCATATGGTGCAACACAACCATAAAAATAAAATGTTTTAGAATCAGGTGGCGAGTGACCTGGAACATAAAATAGGTATATAGCTTTCAATCTCCTTTTCCCTTTTCTTCTTTTATTTTTCTTTTATTTTTTTCGTCTCTTTCTCCTTCGACTACTTCCTCTTTCTTCTTCCTTCTTTTGGACTATCTTTCTATCTCACGCACTTATGTCAATCTCTTCTTTTCTACTCTTTTCTTCCTTATTCCAGTTTTGCTATTAAATTAAAAAATAAGAAGTTGGATATGAAATGTAATATGTCAACAAGTATTAGGTACTGAGGTACCACAGTATTGTACAAAAATAAATAACATTTAAAAAAATAAAAAATTTAAAAACAAATCATAAAACTTTATCAAAAAACTAAACAACTACACTTTGAGTTTGGTGATAAACCACAAAAATTACTAGCACGTTAACTCCGGAAACAGGAAGAGGAAAAAACAATTTATAAAATTAAATCAGATAAGGGAGAAATACTAACATTACCCAAGGATATTAATGATAGATTTTCTCAATACTATCAAACACTTTACTCAACCAAAACGATAATGGGGTCTGCAGAAATGGAATCAATTTTACAGAAATGTAATCTTACAGGTTTAGATCTGAAAGAGAGGGAATTATTAGGGGCCGAAATATTAGTAAAAGATATTGAAGAATCTATTAGATCTTTAAAAAATGGAAAGGCCGCTGGCCTTGATGGTTTAAATAGCGAATTTATAAAAAATTCAATGATCTGATCTCCCCACGCCTACAGACACTATATATTCATGCCTTCACACAACAGAAACTACCAGAAACTTTAAATGAATCAACAATAATACTCATACCCAAAATGGATAAGGACCCTGAAGACCCAGGGTCATATATAGCAATCGCACTCTTAAACACCGACCAGAAAATGTTAACCACATTTTAGCCCATGGATTAAATTTAGTGATTCATAAATTAATACACTCCGACCAAACAGGCTTTATTCCAAAACGATACTCATATTATAATCTGAGACGACTATTTAATATAGAAACATAGAAACATAGAAATTAGGTGCAGGAGTAGGCCATTCGGCCCTTCGAGCCTGCACCGCCATTCAATATAATCATGGCTGATCATCCAACTCAGTATCCCGTACCTGCCTTCCCTCCATACCCCCTGATCCCCTTACTTAGCCACAAGGGCCACATCTAACTCCCTCTTAAATATAGCCAATGAACTGGCCTCAACTACCCTCTGTGGCAGAGAGTTCCAGAGATTCACCACTCTCTGTGTGAAAAAAGTTCTTCTCATCTCGGTTTTAAAGGATTTCCCCTTTATCCTTAAGCTGTGACCCCTTGTCCTGGACTTCCCTAACATCGGGAACAATCTTCCTGCATCTAGCCTGTCCAACCCCTTAAGAATTTTGTAAGTTTCTATAAGATCCCCTCTCAATCTTCTAAATTCTAGAGAGTATAAACCAAGTCTATCCAGTCTTTCTTCATAAGACAGTCCTGACATCCCAGAAATCAGTCTGGTGAACCGTCTCTGCGCTCCCTCTATGGCAATAATGTCCTTCCTCAGATTTGGAGACCAAAACTGTACGCAATACTCCAGGTGTGGTCTCACCAAGACCCTGTACAACTGCAGTAGAACCTCTCTGCTCCTATACTCAAATCCTTTTGCAATGAAAGCTAACATACCATTCGCTTTCTTTACTGCCTGCTGCACCTGCATGCCTACCTTCAATGACTGGTGTAGCATGACACCCAGGTCTCGCTGCATCTCCCCCTTTCCCAATCGGCCACCATTTAGATAATATACTCAAACAGAATATAATATACTCAAACAGAATAACTAATGTAGATCTAGCAGTCATCTCGTTAGGCACTGAGAAAGCATTCAACCAAGTGGAAAGCATTCAACCTATTTATTTTCGGTGATGGAAACATTTCAACTGGGTGAGAAGTTTCGCACATGGGTTATTATATACCAACCCAACAACTAGAATAGTGACAAATCAAACGTTATCATCAAAATTTGATTTATCTAAAGGTTGCAGACAAGGATGCCCGTTATCTCCGTTATTATTCGCCCCTGCTATTGAACCACTAGCAGAAAGTGTTTGAGCACATCCAGAAATATATGGGTATAATACTAAAAATGGTTAATAAAATCTCTTTATATGCAGACGATGCATTACTTGATATTACAAACCAAGAAATTAGCATTCCAATCTTATAACTCAATTTGGTTTATTTACTGGATATAGAATTAATTGGAATAAAAGTGAGATTATGCCAATAACAGAACCTAAGTTATACATATTGCAACAATCACCTTCAAGAATAGTAAATGAAAAATTTAAATACCTAGGAATTTATGTGACCAGGAAATATACTTCTTTATTTAAATCAAATATTATGCCTTTACTTAATAAATTGCATAAGAATATTCAATACTAGAAAACACTACTCATTTCAATGCTCGGTAGAATTACGCTATAAAAACGATTTTCCTTCTGCAATTGCTATACCTTTTTCAATCAATTCCTATATATATCCCAAAAATTTTTTTTAAAAAGTTGACTCTATAGTGACAAGTTTTATTTGGAATTATAAGAACCATAGAATAAGCAAAAACACTTATGCAAATCTAAGACCAAAAGAGGATTAGTTTTACCAACATTTTTTATTTTACTTTTGGGCAGTCATGTTAAAAATATGAACTTTTTGTTGGAAGATATGGATCAATAACCAGACTGGTTAAAGATGGAAAAGGAAGACTGTCTGCCTTTTGAAATTGGTCCGATTCTGTTAGCTCCCACAAAATTGAATTAAAAAATCTATAGTTTTCTATAGATAGTATATCCTTTACTATCTAATTTATTTTTCTTATTCTAATCTTTCTTTAAAATAACAACAATAAAAAGAAGCTGTACATAAAATGTATTATGAAAATATATATTAGGCACTTTGGCGCCATATGATTGTACTTACTTCTAATAAAATAAAATATTAGAAAAAATCTATAGTGAAAACCCTATAATATATCATGGTATTCGAATTTGGAAACAATTACAAAAGACATTAAAATTGGATAATTTATCACTTTCTCTCCCCATTGCAAATAATCCCTCATTTGAACCCTCAGTGTTGGATAAAGGGTTTGCACAATGGAAAAATCATGGAATTTAAAAGATCTTTATAAAAATGGTATTTTCTCTCGTTTCAGGAGGTACAACCGAATAACGGATTACATTCAAATAATTTTTTTAGATATTTACAACTTAAAGATTATGTTAAAACACAAACACACGATAATACAGAACCAGAAAGCCAGAGATTCTAGATAAATGTTTGAATAAACACCCTAACACAGTCAAATTAATATCTCACATTTGTAATACATTTTTAGACAGTGAGAATCCGTCGATGGAATTATAGAGACTAGCATGGGAAAAGGAATTAGCTCAACCTATAATGAAAGGTATTTGGGACGAAAGCCTACAACATATACACCAATGTTCGTTAAATACCAGACATTCTTTAATACAATTTAAAGTACAACACAGACTGCATTATTCTAAAACAAAATTAAATATAATTTTCCTAATATCTCTCCAATCTGTGATAAATGTCAATACCACGTGGCTAATTTAACCCACACTTTTGTAAACTGTATAAAAATTAAAAATTACTGGATGGATATTTTGTAAATAATCTCTGTAGTCGTCAATATCCAAATGGATCCCGACCCTAAATTAATAATATTGGGCATATCAGAACAATACCTAAAACTCACAATAAACCAAAGAAATTTCCTTGATTATAGTATAATTGGGAAAAAATTGATATTAAAATTTTAGAAAAACCCAACAACCCCCACAATCAAGATGTGGATTATGGAGATGTCAGAGACATTACATTTGGAAAAAATTAGATATGTCTTAATTGACAAACCAGAATTATTTATTAGAATATGGTCTCCATTTATAGATTATTTGAAGGGGTAGATTGGACCGGAGGCTGGACTGAAGCCTGAACCCAGGACTAGATGAATAGTTCTGTTCTCTGATCTACGGACCTATCTCCCAAGTTGTATTATTGATAGTTTCCCCTATTTTTCTAATTTGTTTGTTTGTTTGTTTCTTTCTTTTTCCCCCATCTATAAATATAAATAAATCATTAGAGGTGATGTTAATAGGTAACCGATAAAGGAGGATCCCAGCTACTTTGGTAACTGGGTCTCTGGAAACCTGG
This sequence comes from Leucoraja erinaceus, assembly GCF_028641065.1. Classification (NCBI taxonomy): domain Eukaryota; kingdom Metazoa; phylum Chordata; class Chondrichthyes; order Rajiformes; family Rajidae; genus Leucoraja; species Leucoraja erinaceus. The sequence goes on from NW_026576572.1 coordinate 26,785, forward strand.
ATACTTAATATGTAACCGTTAAGTGAACGTGAACTGACGTGCAATGACAATAAAAGATATTATTATTATTATTAAACAAAGTCTGTGCTGGTTTGGACTATGAGATGCAGATGCCTGTAATAAAAATGTATTTAAAAAAAAAAGAAAAAATGTGTCCTCATACCCGTTCTAAATGGCTTACCCCTTATTCGGAAACTGTGGCCCCTGGTTCTGGACTCCCGCAACATCAGGAACATGTTTCCTGCCTCTAGCGTGTCCAAACCCTTAATACCCTCTCATCCTTCTAAACGCCAGAGTATACAAGCCCAGCCATTCCATTCTCTCAGCATATGACAGTCCCGCCATCATGGGAATTAACTTGGTGATTGTCTTTCCTCAAATTGGGAGACCTAAGCTGCACACAATACTCCAGGTGTGGTCTCACAAGGGCCCTGTACAACTGCAGAAGGACCTCTTCGCTCCTATACTCAGCTCCTCTTGTTATGAAGGCCAACATGCCATTTGATTTCTTCACTATCTGCTGTACTTGCATGCTTACTTTCATTGACGGATGAACAAGGACCCCCAGATCCCATTGTACATCCCCTTTTCCTTTGACACCATTCAGATAATAATCTGCCTTCCTGTTTTTGCAACCAAAGTGGATAATCTCACATCTATTCACATTAAACTTCATCTGCCACGCATCTACCCACTCATCCAACCTATGCAAGTCACCCTGCATCCTCCTCACAGTTCATACAGTCACCCAGCTTTATGTCATCTGCAAATTTGCTAATGTTCCTTGTAATCCCTTCATCTAAATCATGAATATAAATTGTAAATAGCTGCGGTCCCAACACCGAGCCTTGCGGTACCCCACTAGTCACTGCCTGCCATTCTGATAGGGACCCATTCTGAAAGGGACCTCTCTGGCTCTTCACACTGCCCTGACTCACCTGGAAAGATAAGGCACGTACGTGAGGATGCTTTTCATAGAACACAGCTCTGCCTTCAACACGGTCATCCCCACCAAGCTCACCACCAAACTCCACCAGCTGGGCCTCAGCTTCTCGATATGCGATTGGATCATGAATTTCCTGACGGAGCGACCGCAGGCAGTGAGACTGGGCCCGCACCTGTCCTTCACTATCACCCTGAGTATCGGCACACCACAGGACTGTGTACTGAGCCCCATGCTCTACTCCCTCTTCACACATGACTGTGTTCCTGCATTCGCCACCAACACCATTGTCAAGTTTGCAGATGATACAACGGTGATCGGGCTGATCACCAACGGGGATGAAACGCACTACAGGGCGGAGATGCAGAACCTGGAGGACTGGTGCTCAGATAACAACCTGTCCCTCAACACCTCTAAGACCAAGGAGCTGATTATCAGCTTCAGAAGGTCACATAATGAGGAATACGCTCCAATCTTTATCAAAGGGGGACAGTGTGGAGAGAGTGTCCAGCTTTAGGCTTCTGGGCACACACATTTCAGAGGACCTCACATGGTCCACCAACACCACTGCGTTGGTCAAGAAGGCACAGCAACGACTGTTCTTACTGAGAACACTGAGTCTGGTCTTCCCCAACAGCTGCTGACAACCTTCTACCGCTGCACCACAGAGAGCATCCTAACATATGACATCTCTGTGTGGTATCTCAGCTGCACGGAGGCGGTGAAGAGAGCTCTTCAGTGGGTCAACCACAGAGCGCAGAAGATAATTGGGACACAGCTTCTTGGTTCTTGGTTGCTTGGCCCTAATATTCCAACTGGAATTTAAACTGGAGGTGGTGAGGAGGGGGGGGGGGGGGGGGGATTAAGCCAGAAGGGGTAATACAAAACATAACAATAATAAAGATCTTTAACATAAAAACATCCCCCCACAATGGTTTCCATTATGAGGGAAGGCACAATGTCCAGTCCCCATCCCCAGTTCACCCACAGTCGGGCCTATTGAGGCCTCCACAGTCGCCTCCACGGAGGCCCGATGTTCCAGGCCGTTCTCGCCAGGTGATGGTGCTCCGGCGTTGGGAGAGTCGTCTCAGCGGCTTGGGACATCTGGAACGGCCGCTTCCTTACCGGAGACCGCGGTTTCCGAAGCCGATAAGGCCGCACCGGTTGGAGCTCCACCATTGGTGATCTCATCGAGAGATCCCAGGCTCCCGTTGTTAAAGCCAGCGCCGCCGCTCCGCAGACCCGCAGCTCCGCGATGTTTTTACTCGGCGGTTCTTCAGCTCACCGGAGCTCCAGCGTGACCCGGGAAGCCATCGCCCGCTCCACTCCGCGATAGTGCTCCAGCGCTGTGCCGCTGCCAAGGCCGAGGTACTGGGCGGTCCCCGACAGGAAAACGCCGCTCCAGGCCCGCTGGTAGGCTGCGAGGATGGGTCGAAACTGCAGCCCGGAGAAAAGCTGCCTCTCCGACCAGGTAGGGACCCTGAAAAGTAGTTTCCCCCTTTCTCCCCCCCTTCCCCCACATAAAAATGTTTAGACGTCCAGAACAAAAACACTTTAACTAACTAAAAATAAAAAAAAAACAGTTGAAAAAGACGGACAGCTGCTGGCTAGGCAGCCATGCACAGGACGACGCCCCCCTGCAGATCACCCGCCTTGGAGGGCATTAACAATACACCATGCCTCAGGAAGGCCATCAGCATTCATAAAGACTCTTGTTCAGAAAAAGAGGGAGATCTACAATAATTATAGGCAGCATGAAGTAAATGAGGTGCTTAAGGAGTATAAGGAATGTAAAAAGAATCTTAAGAAATAAATTAGAAAAGCTAAAAGAAGATATGAGTTTGCTTTGGCAAGTAAGGTGAAAGTAAATCCAAAGGGTTTCTATGGCTATATTAATAGCAAAAGGATAACGAGGGATAAAATTGGTCCATTGGAGAGACAGAGTGGACAGCTATCTGCAGAGCCAAAAGAGATATTGAACATTTTTTTTTCCGGTATTCACCAAGGAGAAGGATATTGAATTATGTGAGGTAAGGGAAACTAGTAGAGTAGCTATGGATACTGTGAGGTTCAAAGTAAAAGAACTACTGACACTTTTGAAAAATATAAAAGTGGATAAGTCTCCAGGTCCGGACAGGATATTCCCTAGGACATTGAGGGAAGTTAGTGTAGAAATAGCAGGGGCTATGACAGAAATATTTCAAATGCCATTAGAAACGGGAATAGTCCCCGAGGATTGGCGTACTGCGCATGTTGTTCCATTGTTTAAAAAGGGTCCTAAGAGTAAACCTAGCAATTATAGACCTGTTAGTTTGACTTCAGTGGTGGGCAAATTAATGGAAAAGATACTTAGAGATAATATATATAAACATCTGGATAAACAGGGTCTGATTAGGAACAGTCAACATGGATTTGTGCCTGGAAGGTCATGTTTGATTAATCTTCTTGAATTTTTTGAAGAGGTTACTAGGGAAATTGACGAGGGTAAAGCAGTGAATGTTGTCTATATGGACTTTAGTAAGGCCTTTGACAAGATTCCTCATGGAAGGTTGGTTAAGAAGGTACAACTGTTGGGTATAAATGCAGGAATAGCAAGATGGATTCAACAGTGGCTGAATGGGAGAAGCCAGAGGGTATTGGTGGATGGCTATTTATCGGGTTGGAGGCAGGTGACTAGCGGGGTGCCTCAGGGATCTGTGTTGGGTCCTTTGGTGTTTGTCATGTACATCAATGATCTGGATGAAGGTGTGGTAAATTGGATTAGTAAGTATGCAGATGATACCAAGATAGGGGGTGTTGTGGATAATGAAGAGGATTTTCAAAGTCTACAGAGTGATTTAGGCCATTTTGAAAAATGGGCTGAAAGATGGCAGATGGAGTTTAATGCTGATAAATGTGAGGTGCTACACCTTGGCAGGACAAATCAAAACAGGACGCACATGGTAAATGGTAGGGAATTGAAGAATACAGTTGAACAGAGGGATCTGGGTATAACCGTGCATAGTTCCTTGAAGGTGGAATCTCATATAGATAGGGTGGTAAAGAAAGCTTTTGGTATGCTAGCCTTTATAAATCAGAGCATTGAGTATAGAAGCTGGGATGTAATGTTAAAATTGTACAAGGCATTGGTGAGACCAAATCTGGAGTATGGTGTACAATTTTGGTCACCCAATTATAGGAAGGATGTCAACAAAATAGAGAGAGTACAGAGGAGATTTACTAGAATGTTGCCTGGGTTTCAACAACTAAGTTACAGAGATAGGTTGAATAAGTTAGGTCTTTATTCTCTGGAGCGCAGAAGGTTAAGGGGGGACTTGATAGAGGTCTTTAAAATGATGAGAGGGATAGACAGAGTTGATGTGGACAAGCTTTTTCCCTTTGAGAATAGGGAAGATTCAAACAAGAGGACATGACTTCAGAATTAAGGGACAGAAGTTTAGGGGTAATATGAGGGGGAACTTCTTTACTCAGAGAGTGGTAGCGGTGTGGAATGAGCTTCCAGTGGAAGTGGTGGAGGCAGGTTCATTGGTATCATTTAAAAATAAATTGGATAGGCATATGGATGAGAAGGGAATGGAGGGTTATGGTATGAGTGCAGGCAGGTGGGACTAAGGGGAAAAAAAGTTGTTCGGCACGGACTTGTATGTCCGAGATGTCCTATTTCCATGCTGTAATTGTTATACGGTTATATGGTTATATAGACTCCTCACACCCTAGCAATTGTCTGTTCGAACTTCTACCATCCGGCAGACATTACTAGGCCTTCTACGCCCGCACCTCCAGACTTCATCCCCAGAGCTATAACTGCTCTGAACCGGCCTTGCTGAGTGCCGCCCCATGAACTGTCTCCCTCGGATGGTCACATCGCACATCGACCCGGCACAGACCTATTTGCACTTTATACTGTTTTAACTGTTTTTTTAATCTTGTTTTTCTGAGTGTCTAAATTTTTAGCTAACTAGGGATAGAAAAATAACTTAGAAAGAAATAAGGCAGAAACCAGACTGCTAGTAGATTAGAAAGTAACGATATAAGAACAGAGAGAAATTCTAGATAAAAAGTAGCAGCAGAAAGACTTCAGCAGGAGATAGTAAAGAAATTAGAACGAAGGGGAAAGGGACACGAAGTCACGCTCAACTACGCATGCTTGATGAGATTACATGAATATGTACACACACCCACTATGACAAGATGCCTAATTTAAATGCACATGCGATGCATGATAGGGGAGGTGTCTTTGACGTTAGGTGGGCGTTCCCAGACGTTCTCGTGGGAAACAGGGCTTTATGTTATGATTGGAAGAAGCTCAATGGGGAGGGATGAGAATGTGATAATAATGAAATGAACTGTATAAAGATAGAAAGCATCTCCATCTTCTTTGTGCCTCCAGTGGACATCAGAGGAGAGGCACCTATTCTGCAGAATATGAAATTAATAAAAACACTTCTTTGTCTGAATTTGTCTCAAGAGCATTTGTGATTTTTGAATCTCACAACTTGGGGGCTCGTTTCCGGGATCCAATACTCTAGACAGCTGACGGGAGTAGACGGACGAAGGGAAGGTGCACCCTGCTGAGTTCAGCGGTCTCAGACTCCTTGCTTGCCATCAGCTGTTTAAGCAGTAGTATCCGGACCACACAGAGACTCGGCAAAGAAGTGGGAGTAGTTGGAAATCGTGAAAAATCAATCGAGCAATTTCTGTGCACAGAACCCAGGTAGGAACAATGACTAATAAAGTACTTCCTGGGCGATTGTGGAAAGACCTTGTGGTTGACGCCCTGAAGGATTCAGGGGGCCGTAAGGTAACCAGAAGGGAGGGGAAGATAAGAAGTTCTGTAGAAATTTAAGACCTTGTACGGGCAAGGCAGATATGATGAACACTGTATTGAGAATATGATGAACATGGTATTAAGAATATGATTATGATAAATAAGGTAATTAAACACGGTGTTTAGAAAAAGGGAGGGGAAAAGGCTGTGGGCCAAATCCCCGCATTCTGCCCAATAGTCCGTTGGGGCAAATGCTGGACCCTGGAGGGCAGGAAATACCCAGGGGTTGGAGAAGCCAACAATGATAAGGTATAGTCCGTTGGGACAAATGCAGAGCCGGAGGGGGCCAAAATACCCAAAGGAAAGAGAAGACAGGGGCCGGGGTGGACGAAGATCACCCGGCCAACAGGACGGGGAGTCAAAGGGCAGAAGGGGAAGATAAGTTCGGTTGAAATTAGACCCCCGAGGGAGGTACCTAGGAGAGGACCCTGAGGGGGAAGGGGGTTTGTTAAATAGCCTCCTTGAAGATCCTTTAGGTCTGACAAGAACAGTTAGATCAATTCCTTTTCACAGAAGTGAAAAACAAGTAGTAAAGATTATGTTGCAGGCAGTAGAAGAGAGAGACAGGATGATGAGGGAGTTACTCCCGAAAGTAGCAGATAAGAAGACGGCAAAGGCCGGGGACAAGAGTGCAGGACAGGGAGAAAATATAAAATGAATAATCTATTTGAAGTAAGAACGGAACGAATGTGATTTGTATGTAAAAACCGGTTTGGAACGAATGGTTGTAAGATGAAAGGTTGGAATGAGCAAGTTGTAAAATTGAACACAGTGGCGGGGGCGAGCATTTCCACTGTAGTTCAAATTGGATTGCGAACAAGCTGTACAATTAACTCTTTGTATCCTCGTAACCTGAAAAAGGGAAGTTGTAAAAATCAGCTTTTGATTTTCTTTTAATCGTTTCTTGATGTTCTTTTAGATTTCTTGTCAGTAAAGTTAATTTGGAAAATTGTTACTAGTGCTAGGAATTGGACATTTAAAATAATGGTGAATATGGATTGAAATAATTGGAAATAAGTTAATTGATGAAACATGACCAGCTTTTATGGTTTGTTGTTTTATGGTAGACATTCAAGTTGAGAAACAGAGAGAGAGAGAGAGACAGACACCGAGAACAGAGAGATACAGAGAGAGAGAGAGAGAGAGACAGAGAGAGAGACAGACAGAGAGAGAGAGAGAGAGAGAGAGAGAGAGAGAGAGAGAGAGAGAGAGAGAGAGAGCCAGACACAGAGAGAGAGAGAGAGAGAGAGAGAGACACAGAGATACAGACAGAGAGAGAGAGAGAGAGAGCAGACACAGAGATACAGACAGAGAGAGAGAGAGCCAGACAGCTTTACTCAGAGAGTGGTAGCTGTGTGGAATGAGCTTCCAGTGAAGGTGGTGGAGGCAGGTTCGATATATGGTTATATGGTATACCCTTAGAAAGTATTTGCTGATGTGGACAATTTGTTGGTTTGTTCCACAAGTGAAGAGAGAGAAATACTTCAGAATATAAGACAGCAGATGATGACCTTGGGAAAGGCAGGATATAGTTCAGACTAGATTGGAAATTTTGAAATTGTATGGTGAAATGGAAAAAGTACATGTCAAAGAAGTTAAATTAAAATGCAGACCAAGCAGCTGAAACAGCATCTGGAAGAGATGTCCAGGGTAAGTCTGAATCGATTTAGGTATGAGCACTGTAGTGTCGTTTATGCTGAATAAGGTAATTAAGAGGTTTGGTAAACCCACAGAAATCAGCTTTGACAACGGATTGTTTTCATTTGATGAAAAGAATAAATGGAACATTGAAGGTTAAAATAAATAAGATTTGTGTAATGCTCTGCCATTGGCACTGAAGAAATGTTGCATGCAAACTAACCAGCAGGTGACACAATGGAGAAGTTCCTGCAAGGGACCGAGTTTGGAACAGTTACAGATAGAATTTAAAAAGTATATGAAACAGTTAATAATGATATACAAGTCTATTTATGAACAGGTAAAGTAAAAGCTGTCGGAGATGGACCAGGAGGAAGGACCCTTTAAACCTGAAGACAAGGTGTATGTATTTATTCGGCCAAATTTTAGAGCAGGTATTGGAGGATTTCCCAGGTCACGGGGAAACGCAACTATTACAGTATGTGGATGACCTCCTTTTGTCAGGAGCAAGAGAAATGGAAGTGAGGGATCCCACAATAACCCTGTTAAACTTCTAGGGAAGGAAGGGGTTAAGAGTGTCCCGTAACAAGCTTCAATTTGTGAAACAAGAGGTAAAATATCTGGGACATTTGATAAGTGGAGGAAAGAGAGAGAGATGAATAAACCCCGAAAGGATAGCTGGGATCACGAGAGTACCACTACCAAAGAATAAGAAAGAGATCCGAAAATTCCTGGGATTGATAGGATACTGTCGACTGTGGATAGATGATTACTCCAGACAAGTAAAATTCCTGTATGATAAATTGGGAGAAGAAAAAGACAAAGTTCAGTGGACTCCAGAACAGGAGGTGAAATTTGGGAAATTAAAGAACAGTTTGATTACTGCTCCCGTGTTGGCTCTGCCCTCAGTAGAACAACCTTTCCACCTGTTTGTAAATTCAGACAAGGGGGTGGCACTAGGGGTACTCACCCAGAAAAGAGGGGGAAATCGACAGCCAGTGGCCTTCCTCTCAAAAATATTAGATCCAGTCTGCAGGGGATGGCCGGGATGCATACAAGCGGTAGCAGCTACCGCAATATTGGTGGAAGAGAGTAGGAAATTAACCTTTGGAGGCACTCTGGTTGTTTCTACACCACACACAGTAAGAACCATACTCACTCAGAAATCCAACAGATGGTTAACAGACTCCAGACTTTTAAAGTATGAGGCCATCCTGATGGAAAAAGACGATTTGATGATAATTACGGATAAGAACCTTAACCCGTCCCAATTCCTGTATCCAGCAGAGAAACAGGGTGACAAGGAAGAGGGCCCAGTACACTGCTGTAGTGAAATAATAGATTTACAGACAAAAAGTAGAGAAGACTTAGAAGAGCAACCTCTGGCTGAGGGCAGCCGGTGGTTCATAGATGGATCCTCCAGGTGCATAGATGGAAAAAGACATAGTGGGTACGGTATAGTGAACGGGGAAACTATGGAGGAAATTGAAAGTGGCAGGCTGCCTGGTAGTTGGTCAGCTCAATCTTGTGAATTATATGCATTAATGAGAGCTTTGGAATTATTGGAGGGGAAGGAAGGAACAGTATATACCGATTCAAAATACGCTTTTGGAGTAGTACACACCTTTGGGAAGATCTGGAAAGAGCGAGGAATGATAACAACTCGAGGTAAAGAACTAGCACATGAGCAATTGATAGGACAGACACTGGAAGCATTGCAAAAACCAGAACGAATAGCCATAGCACATGTGGCAGGGCATCAGAAGGGTAACACCCTGGAGGCCAGAGGAAATAGGGCAGTGGATGAGGTTGCAAAAAGAGCAGCCACAGAACAGATGGTAGAAATGAAGTCACTAATACCGTTAAGGGAACCAGAGGAAAAGATACCTATCTTTAGTGAGAAAGAACAGGAAAACATGAAAGAAATGGGGGCTCAGCGTACTTCAAATGGGAAATGGTGGACACCAAATGGAAAGCAGCTATTGAACAAAGAAATAATGAGGGAGTTATTAGGGAGATTACATGGACAAAGCCATTGGGGAACACAAGCCCTCTGTGACACCCTCCTCAGAACCTACGCTTGCTGTGGGATGTTTACCATGGCCAAACAGGTCATAAGGGGCTGTGTGATATGTCAGCGAATTAATAAGAAAATCATGAGAGCAGTCCCAGGAGGAGGACAACCATTAGCAGTTAGGCCCTTCCAAAGAATACAGATAGATTTTACCGAGCTGCCCCGGGTACGAACATGGAAGTACCTGTTAGTGATAGTGGACCATTTCACCAGATGGGTAGAGGCATTCCCCACGGCAACTGCCACCGCACAGGCGGTAGCCAAGATATTATTAGAACAAATTATACCCAGATATGGGATTGTGGAAACAATAGACTCAGATAGAGGGACCCATTTTGCCTCAAAAACACATGAAATGATATGTGAAGCACTGGGAATAGAATGGAAATTGCATACACCATGGCATCCCCAGAGCTCAGGAAAGGTGGAAAGAATGAATGGCACCTTAAAGACCCAAATTACCAAGTTGATAGAGGAAACGAGACTCCCCTGGACTAAGTGCCTCCCGATAGCCCTGTTGAGAATCCGAACGGCACCTCGAAAAGACATAGGGATATCACCATATGAAATGTTATTCGGGCTCCCATACTTAGGGAAGATAGAAGGAGTCCCAACAATACAAGGGAATGATGTGTTCCTGAGGAACTATTTACTGGCAGTGTCCCAATCTCTTGCAGAACTAAAAATTAAAGGATTGCTGGCCCAGAGCCCACCACTGGACTTTCCAATTCACTCAGTCAAGGCTGGAGACTGGGTATTAATAAAAACGTGGAAAGAAGAAAAGCTGCAACCTAAGTGGACTGGACCCTACTTGGTATTACTAATCACGGAGACAGCAGTACGAACAAAAGAGAAAGGGTGGACACACGCAAGTCGAGTTAAGGGTCCTGTGGAGGCCCCACCAGACGATATCAGCCCGTGGACAGTGCGCAAAGGAGAAGAACCATTGACTTTAATATTTACCAAGAACCCGCAGGAAAAATGAAGATTTCGTGTTGGTGGGTCGTGTGTTGGGTGGTTACCCAACTTGTAAGTAATGTAACATGCATAAAAATCACAATACCACAAAATAGAAGGTCCACCACCATCCCATTTAATGTATGTAAAGGAAAAAGGTGGTGCGGCTATAGAATGTATGTATGCACCCATCCCTGTAAAGATTGGCACGCGGTGTTTACTTCATCAAAATATGGGTGGCATCGGACCACCTATCAAACTGATAGGTGGAGAGTATATCAAAACCCAAAGGAGAAATTGCCAGGACGCGTATATGTGAGCATACAGAGTGTTCAGATACAGGAAAGTGGTAGGTATTGGATATGTGCAGATAAAACAGGGAAGGACGCATGTCTGAAGTTTGAAATAGAAGTCAAGCGAGATGGGAAGATGGTAATATACGAGGATAGGGGAGAGGTGTTCAAGATAGATGACAGTCAGAATAGGGATCCCAGGGCAACACCTGTACCACCAGTAGTCAGCAATGTCACCAGGGAAAATGAGTCTAAGAAGCTGAAGATAATGATAGTAGCAGGAGAAACAGGATTAAGGCAGTTATATGAGAAGGGAATACCAACAGGGGGAAAAGGAGCCAACACCTGGCTTGCCTGGATGATGTACACAGCCAGAAGTATGCAACAAACCAATTGTTACGCCTGCGCCGGAGCTAGGCCTCAGCTGGTCCCAGTACCATTTCCCCTGAATTGGGATAGAACACCTAGGGCTATGACATGTATACTACAGCTATTCACGAATCCCCTCTTACAAAAAAATGAGATATGCCAGAGTTATCATTACCTATTTCCGACCAGCAACAACAATACGAAGGGCCGAAGGGAAGATCCTCGACCTCCTCCATTTACCATTCCTTTTGGGGAGGAGGGGTTTGAGTGCTATACAAGAAATAACCCAGAGGGACAGGACATGGGGGAGGTGCTCAACTGCAATCAGACGTATAACATAACGGCTGAGGAACAGGGGCCACTGTTCAATAGCTCCTGGCTGAAAAAGCAGATAGTCAGTAGAGCCGATGTCTGGTGGTGGTGCGGGGAGAATACCCTGTGGCCCCGGTTACCAGGGTCATGGACGGGAACCTGTACCCTCATACAACTGATGATGCCCTTCACCATAGCAGTAGAACATGCTGTAGAACTCAATAAAGGAAGCAGACGACAAAAGAGAGAGGTGAAAGGATCATTTGACACACACATCTATATAGATGCGATAGGGGTGCCAAGAGGGGTACCCGATGAATTTAAAGCCAGAAATCAGATAGCTGCGGGCTTTGAGTCCATACTCTTCTGGTGGTCCACAATTAATAAAAATGTGGACTGGATCAACTACTTATACTACAATCAACAACGCTTTATAAATTACACTCGAGATGCAGTTGAAGGATTAGCGGAACAACTGACAGCTACCAGCCAAATGGCCTGGCAAAATCGCATGGCCTTGGACATGCTACTGGCTGAGAAGGGAGGGGTGTGTGTAATGTTTGGCGAACAATGTTGCACATTCATCCCCAACAACACTGCTCCGGATGGGTCAGTGTCAAGAGCCCTAGCAGGGCTCACCTCTCTGTCTATCGAATTGGCTGAGAACTCTGGAGTTGACACCTCCTGGACCAGGTTTCTAGACTCCTGGTTTGGAAAATGGAAGCACATCTTTACATCTGCCCTAACATCAGTGATAGTCATGGTGGGGTTACTGTGTTTGTTCGGATGTTGTATCATTCCCTGCGTACGGGGATTGGCTCAGCGATTGATAGAAACAGCCCTGACGAAGAACAGTGCAGCCACCATAATGGCCCTCAGAACACAGTATGACCTACGAGAGGAGGATAGGGAGGTGAAGAACCTTCTGCTAGCATTAGAAAAGGAGGAGATAGTATAAATCAAGGGTGCGTAGCAAAAAGAAAAGGATGGATTGTGAGGAAAGAGTTAACAGGCATGGTTGATTTAGACTAGGGATAGAAAAATAACTTAGAAAGAAATAAGGCAGAAACCAGACTGCTAGTAGATTAGAAAGTAACGATATAAGAACAGAGAGAAATTCTAGATAAAAAGTAGCAGTAGAAAGACTTCAGCAGGAGATAGTAAAGAAATTAGAACGAAGGGGAAAGGGACACGAAGTCACGCTCAACTACGCATGCTTGATGAGATTACATGAATATGTACACACACCCACTATGACAAGATGCCTAATTTAAATGCACATGCGATGCATGATAGGGGAGGTGTCTTTGACGTTAGGTGGGCGTTCCCAGACGTTCTCGTGGGAAACAGGGCTTTATGTTATGATTGGAAGAAGCTCAATGGGGAGGGATGAGAATGTGATAATAATGAAATGAACTGTATAAAGATAGAAAGCATCTCCATCTTCTTTGTGCCTCCAGTGGACATCAGAGGAGAGGCACCTATTCTGCAGAATATGAAATTAATAAAAACACTTCTTTGTCTGAATTTGTCTCAAGAGCATTTGTGATTTTTGAATCTCACATAACCATATAACCATATAACCATATAACCATAACAGCACGGAAACAGGCCCTCTCGACCCTTCTAGTCCGTGCCGAACACATAGTTCCCCCTCATGTTACCCCTAAACTTCAGTCCCTTAATTCTCATGTCATGTCCCCTTGTTTGAATCTTCCCTACTCTCAGTGGGAAAAGCTTTTCCACGTCAACTCTGTCTATCCCTCTCATCATTTTAAAAACCTCTATCAAGTCCCCCTTTAACCTTCTGCGCTCCAAAGAATAAAGCCCTAACTTGAAGATCCTTCTGAACCTTCTGAATTTGTAGTCGGTGGAGCAGTACTCTACATATCGCCAACTTGGATGTGTTGTGCAGACTAGTGTGCTGCTAGTGGCCCCTTAAAACTGTCTAGTGAAGGTGATTGGACTATCTTGTTCTCCTTTCTGTTGAGTATGTTATGTATCTCTCTGCAGTTTTGCCCACTATTCCCTTTTGAATCTTATACAACATGGCTAGTCTGTTCCTTGCCCTTCTTGTTTCCAGCGTTTCCCACTCCAGGTCGGACAGCATCTGGGTGACACTGCAACCTCTATTGTAGTTCCCGATGCAAAAGCATGCTGCTTTCCTCTGTACCCCTTCTAGTTTGTTGATATGACCAGTTTTGTATGGGTCCCAGGGGCATGAAGCACATTCCACTGGTGGCCGAAGGATTGGAAACTAAGACAGGTGCGTGGACAAGACAGGTCTAGAGGGGAGAATGGACCACAAGTGTGTGGGCCATTGATACCTTCTCAAGATGGCATTATGAACGGCAAGACCCTAACAAGATGGCCGCCATCAACCCCTCACCAAGATGGCCACCGTCAGCCAGCCCCACTGACGGTGACCCCTCACCAAGATGGCCTCTGTCAACCTCTCATCAAGACGGCCACCATCAACCCTCACCAAGATGGCCACTGTCAACCTCTCACCAAGATGGCCACCGGCTGACGACCAAACAGCGATGCCGACCTCACCTGCCTTCACCAAGATGGCCGCCCACCGGTCCCGTCACCGCCCAGGGCTGAGTCTCCCCATCGACCGCATGAAAATGCCGGCAGAGAATCGGCAGTTGGTGGCGCCGCTGCCGACCTGAGGTAAATAATGTTATAAATCAGCAGGAGAGCGGGATAGGGTCAATATGGGGTGAACTGAGGTAAATCACCACATAAAGTACACGTGTGTGGGGACAACTGGGGTCAAACTCGTTATAAACCTCCCCCTCTTATTCACTGAGGTAAATAACGTTATAAATCAGCAGCGGAGTGAAATAAACCCGGTCTGGGGGAGACCTGAGGTAAATCTCCACATAAACTACATGTCTGGGGGAAATCTGGGGTAAATAATATAAACTCACCGTCTGGAGCAGCGTCCTGAGATAAAACACGTTATAAACATCTCCCTCTCTCTGGCTCCCCACATTATTTATTCTCTGTAAATAATCAATAAATCACCAAATAAACTACACATCTGGGAAATAAACCCGGTCTGGGGTAAAACTGAGGTGAATAATGTTATAAACACACAGGGGAGCGGAATAAACTGGGCTGTGGAGTCGTTCCCAAAACATCCGACCCCGACCCCTCGGTAAAATAATTCTAAATCTGCTGTGATGACATTACACAAGTTGGTATTTCATAAGAACCACATGAATCATCAGGCTGTTCAAGAAGGAACTGCAGATGCTGGAAAATCGAAAATAGACAAAATTGCTGGAGAAACCCAGCGGGCGCGGTAGCATCTATGGAGCAAAGGAAATAGACAATGTTTCAGGCCAAAACCCTTCTTCAGACTCTTCAGGCTGCCTTGTAAACCCATGTCCATAAAGTTTTGAGTCTAACGGTTGTAGCTGTGCTATTGTGGCTTTTTTTAAATGTTTATTCTTGAAATAAAAACCATAATTCATAATGCTAAAAAGAAACAAAATGACAGAAATGACCATGACTAAATTAAAATTCCATTGAATTAAGTAAACATTATAAAAGCATTACTTCAAAATGTATTAAACTAAGGCCACAGGTATGAGCTAAATGGCTAATTATGACAAACAAAATCTCATGTGCAATAGAAATTAAAAGTAAATGCCTAGGTAGTTACTACAAAGTAATAATTTGTAGTAATGCCTAGGTACTAGCTACAAAAGTACATACCTAGTAGGTATAGGGGGCGCTGCACTGGCAGCAGCCTGTCGGCAGCGTGTCCGTTTTTTTTCAACTTTTTTTATTTTTTTTAGTATGTTTAAAAGTCTGTTTTTAATGTTTCTTTGTGTGTTTTGTGTGGGGGGTGGTGTGGGGGGGTGAGGGGGAAACCGTTTCGGCCGCCTCCTCCATGCAGAGGCGACTTTTTTTTCAGATCGCCTCCACCGTGGCCTAACATCGAGGATCGGGCGGCCTTTCCCGGAGACGCGCCCGGAGCTTCAGCGGCGGGCGCAGCGTGGACTCTCAGCGCGGAGCGGGTGAGACCTCGCTGGGACTCGCTGGAGGGGAGTGCTCCATTACGCTGGCCCGCGGCAGCCGGCAGCCTGAAGCAGCGGTCTGCAGAGCTCCAGCTGGTGCGGCGTCTACAGCCCGGGATCCCTCGTGGAGGACCCGGGGGAAGAAGAAGCTTCCACCGCCGGCCCGTGGCCGTCTTCTACCGTGGGCGCGGTATGGACTTACCATATCCCCTGGAGGGGAGCTTCGACCGCCGGCCCTGCAGACTGCGGTGCTTCCGGCTGCGGCACGGCAGGTACTTTAAAACTTTGACCGCCGGCCTGCGGCCTACACCAGCCTGAAGCC
The DNA here is from genome assembly GCF_028641065.1 of Leucoraja erinaceus. Taxonomy (NCBI): domain Eukaryota; kingdom Metazoa; phylum Chordata; class Chondrichthyes; order Rajiformes; family Rajidae; genus Leucoraja; species Leucoraja erinaceus. The sequence goes on from NW_026576572.1 coordinate 42,555, forward strand.
GCGGTCTCTGGTTGGGAAGAGCCGATCCTGGACTCACCTTGACTTTGACTTTGTCCCTTACCATCTGGACGCCCGCAGCAACGGCTGTGGAGGGTGGAGGTCCCGACCACGGGGGAAAATGGAGGAGGACTGGCCAAGTTCTGTGCCTTCCACCACAGTGATGAATGCTGTGGTGGATGTTTGTGTAAAATTTTTATTGTGGTTGTGTGTTCTTTATTACTGTACCGCTGCTGGCAACCCAAATTCCACCGACCTTGGTTGTGTGGCAATTAAATTATATCTATCTATCTATCTAAAATTTATTAATAATGTCTGAGGAACAGAATTGCTCCTGCCAGAGAGAGAGAGAGAGAGAGAGAGAGAGAGAGAGAGAGAGAGAGAGGAGACGGAGACGGAGACGGAGACGGAGACGGAGACGGAGACAGAGGCAGAGGCAGAGACAGAGACAGAGACAGAGATGAGACGGAGACGGAGACGGAGACGGAGACGGAGACGGAGATGCGGTGGAGAGGGGGGGTAGACGAGGGGGAGGGGGGGAGAGGGGGAGAGAGGGAGAGAGAGAGGGAGGGAGGGGGAGGGAGGAGGCTGAGAGGAAAGGGGTGAGAGGATGGAGGTGGAAAGGGGGTGAAGTTAGTAGCAGAGGGAGCAAAGGAAGGGGGGAGGGATTCAAGGGGGAGTGTGTTTGGTGCCAAGGGGGATGAATGGAGGGGCAGGGAACTGGGGGGGGGGGGGCGAGAGAAGGGTCAAGTGAGCCAAGGAAGGGGTAGGGAGCCAGGCGGGTGGGTTCACATTGTTTGTGGATGGGGAAACATAGAAAATAGGTGCAGGAGTAGGCCATTCGGCCCTTCGAGCCTGCACTGCCATTCAATATGATCATGGCTGATCATTCAACTCAGTATCCTGTACCTGCCTTCTCTCCATACCCCCTGATCCCTTTAGCCACAAGGGCCACATCTAACTCCCTCTTAAATATAACCAATGAACTGGCCTCAACTACTTTCTGTCTTAGCTTTCTATTTAAAAGACAGTAGCCCTTTGACTGACTCGTTGCTCAGTCTGGAAGTTTCGGCTGGGTTGCTTCACTCCTGCGTCTATGAATGGTCATCACAGATGTTCTTAAATACTATTGATTTTAGTTATAGCAGACAGACCTACCAAACCACCGCCAAGCCGGACTGCGGACGCCACCCCTGACAAAATGGAGGATGACTGAACTTTGGTGCCTTCCCTCATAGTGGGAAACTTTCATCCCGCTGTGTGGGGGTGTTTATGTTAAAGTCTATTGTGTGTTGTGTTCTTTTTTATTCGTATGGCTGTATGGTGACTCGAGTTTCACTGTACCAATTCGGTCATGTGACAATAAATGTTACTTGAACTCTTGACCACTTGCCAAAACTTCCGTCATTTCTTGGATTGATATATTCAGACCTTGCGAATTTGTGGCTTTAGAAACATAGAAAATAGGTGCAGGAGGAGGCCATTCGGCCCATTTGAGCCAACACCGCCATTTATTGTGATCATGGCTGATCGTCCCTTATCAATAACCTGTGCCTGCCTTCTCCCCATATCCCTTGACTCCACTAGCCCCTAGAGCTCTATCTAACTCTTTCTTAAACCCATCCAGTGACTTGGCCTCCACTGCCCTCTGTGGCAGGGAATTCCATAAATTCACAACTCTCTGGGTGAAAAAGATTTTTCTCACCTCAGTCTTAAATTACCTCCCCTTTATTCTAAGACTGTGTGTGGCCCCTGGTTCTGGACTCGCCCAACATTGGGAAACTTTTTCCTGCATCTAGCTTGTCCAGTCCATTTATAATTTTATATGTTTCTATGAGATTCCACCTCATCCTTCTAAACTCCAGTGAATACAGGCCTAGTCTTTTCAATCTTTCCTCATATGACAGTCCTGCCATCCCAGCGATCAATCTCGTGAACCTACGCTGCACTGCCTCAATCACAAGGATGTCCTTCCTCAAATTAGGAGACCAAAACTGTACACAATACTCCAAATGTGGTCTCACCAGAGCCCTATACAAATGCAGAAGAACCTCTTTACTCCTATACTGAAATTCTCTTGTTATGAAGGCCAACATTCCATTAGCTGTCTTCACTGCCTACTGTACCTGTAAGCCAACTTTCAGTGACCGGTGTACAAGGATACCCAGGTCTCGCTGCACCTCCCCCATACCTAACCTAACCCCATTGAGATAATAATCTGCCCCCTTGTTTTTGCCGCCAAAGTGGATAACCTCACATTTATCTATATTATACTGCATCTGCTACGCATCTGCCCACTCACTCAACCTGTCCAGGTCACACTGCAACCTCCTAACATCCTCTTCACAGTCCACATTGCTCTAATTTTAGTCACCAGTCCACCGTGCGGGACCTTATCAAAGGCTTTCTGAAAGTCTTGTCTATATCATTGGCTATATTTAAGAGAGATGTGGCCCTGAAAGTCTAGATACACTACATCCACTGGCACCCCTTCATCCATTTTACTTGTCACATCCTCAAAAAAATCCAGAAGATTAGTCAAGCATTATTTCCCTTTCATAAATCCATGTTGACTTGGACTAATCCTTTTACTGCTATCCAAATGCCCCATTATTACCTCTTTAATAATTGACTCCAGCATCTTTCCCACCACCGAAGTCAGGCTAACTGGTCTGTAATTCCCTGTTTTCTCTCTTGCTCCTTACTTGAAAAGTGGGATAACGTTAGCTATCCTCCAATCCACAGGAACTGATCCTGAATCTATTGAACATTGGAAAATGATCACCAATGCGTCCATTATTTCTAGAGCCACTTCCCCGAGGACCCTGGGATGCAGACCATCAGGCCCAGGGGATTTATCATCCTTCAGTCCCATTAGCCTACCCAATACTATTTCTCGCCTAATGAAAAATTATTTCAGTTCCTCTACCCCCTTAGATCCTCTGTCCTCCAGTACATCTGGGAGATTGTTTGTGTCTTCCTTAGTGAAGACAGATCCGAAGTACCTATTCAACTCATCTGCCATTTCCTGTTGCCAATAATAATTTCACCTGTGTCTGCCTTCAAGGGACCCACATTTGACTTTGCTACTCTTTTTCCCTTAACATATCGAAAGAAGCTTTTACTGTTCTTCTTTATATTCCTGGCCAACTTCCATTCGTACTTCATCTTTTCAGCCCGCTTTGCCTGTTTTGTTTCCTTCTGTTGTCCTATGAAAACTTCCCAATCCTCTGGCTTCCGGCTACTGTTTGCTGTGTTATACTTCTTTTCTTTTAGTTTTATTCTATCCCTAACTTCCCTTGCCAGCTTTGTTTTAATTTTTCAGTTGAATAAAATGCACCTCTAACTGCGATTTTTGCATTTTCTGTTGGGTCTGTATACATGAAATGCCATGTACTGGGCACATGCCATATGTATAGACTCGGTTATAACATACAATCGGCTAGAAAGGACACCATTTCCCCCGCAATGGTCCGTTATAACATGGGTTTACTGTAATACATTTTTCTTTTTCATGCTGTCACTTCTATCTCTTATTTTCATGATCCTTTCCCATTGTTTACAGATTAGTGTACGGGTTGGCACAGACTCGATGGGCCACACTGTATCTCTTAACTAAACTAAAACTAAAACCCCCTTTTCACGGTGCGACTTGACGCAAGAGGTAACCAGAGTTTGACATCGTGGGAACTTCGTGCGGTAACAGTACGGCATTCGTGGACCACCGTGGCGCTAACGGCAGGTAATCGTGTACCTTGGGTACTCGGGAGAAAATTCAAACATGTTTGAATTTGTCCAAGAGTGTCTTGTACACTTGTGGTTGAGCATTGCAACATTTTATGAACGAAGTGTCCCGTGCGATATCCATAGTAACTCTTGCGGTCACCGTGGGAACTCCTGCGAACGGTGAACCCGGAAGTTGGATAGAGTGAATCCAGCCAGTTTGCTATTTACATACAAATCTAATAAAACTAGCTAACAAGCATTTAATTAATGTCAGTGTGTCTCTTTTTGTCTGAAAGCAGTTTCTAACTGGAGGAACTCCGCGGGCCAGGCAGCATCTACGGAGGGAAATTGACAGGCGAGCCTTTCCTCAGGCTGCCTTATCTCTCTACCCCCCCAACTCCCACCCACACACACAAATGCTGGAGAAACTCAGCGGGTGCAGCAGCATCTATGGAACGAAGGAAATAGGCAACGTTTCGGCCCGAAAAGTTGCTTATTTCTTGTGTATGTTTCGGAAGGAACAGCAGATGCCGGTTTAAAGATAATGAGTTCGACGGCAGGCAGCATCTTTGGGGAGAAGGAATGGGTGACATTTCGGGTCGAGACCCTTCTGATATGCTGCTTGTCCCGCTGAGCTACATGTTGTGTCTATCTTCGTTTTAATCCAGCATCTGCAGTTCCTTCCTGGCCGAACCCGATTGAAAGATGAGAGGCTGGGCGATAGAAATCATTAAATGAATTAAATAACTAGATACCTGTCTAATCGTATCTACGGGATTGAACAGGCTAGATGGAGGAAGAATGTTCCCGATGTTGGGTGAGTCCAGAACCAGGGTCCCAGTTTTACAGTCTACCGTGGGAATTCTTTAATTACAGCGGGAAACCTTCAGTTTCCCAGGGGGTCGGGACGGGACTGGAGTTGGGAGGGAAAGGTGGGGGAGTCGAGGGAGAGGAGGGGGAGACAGATGGGGGTGACTTCATTTACTGGCGGTGGGTGTCTGTCACTGAAACAGGCAGGTAAGATTTCGCATCCACCTTGTGTGTGCGTCTCTCTCTCTCTCTCTCTCTCTCTCTCCCTCTCACACAGGCATGAATGGAGGAACTCCGCGGGCCAGGCAGCATCTACGGAGGGAAATGGACAGACGACCCATTCTTCAGGCTGCCTTATGTCTCCCCCCCCCCCCCCCCACTCCCACCCACACACACGCGAATGCTGGAGAAAACTCAGCGGGTGCAGCAGCATCTATGGAACGAAGGAAATAGACAACGTTTCGGCCCCGCTGCACCCGCTGAGTTTCTCCAGCATTTGTGTGTGTGGGTGGGAGTTGGGGGGGGGGGGAGACATAAGGCAGCCTGAAGAATGGGTCGCTGTCCATTTCCCTCCGTAGATGCTGCCTGGCCCGCGGAGTTCATCCATTCATGCCTGTGTGAGAGAGAGGGAGGGAGAGAGAGAGAGAGAGAGAGAGGCAGTCCTGGTCAGTCCTTTGAAGATAGACACCAGTTGCTTGGAGCAACTCAGCGGGACAGGCAGCATCTCTGGAGAGAAGGAACGTAAATGCTGCCTGGCCTGCGGAGTTCCTCCATTCATGCCTGTGTGAGAGTGAGGGAGGGAGAGTGTGAAGAAGGCTCTCGACCCGAAACACCACCCGTTCCTTCTATCCAGAGATGCTGCCTGTCCCGCTGAGTTGCTCCAAGCAACTGGTGTCTATCTTCAAAGGACTGACCAGGACTGCCTCTCTCTCTCTCTCTCTCCCCTCCCTCCCTCTCACACAGGCATGACTGGAGGAACTCCGCGGGCCAGATAGCATTTACGGAGGGAAATGGACAGGCGACCCATTCTTCAGGCTTCCTTATGTCTCTCTCCCCCCCCCCCCCCCCCAACTCCCACCCACACACGCGAATGCTGGAGAAACTCCGCGGGTGCAGCAGCATCTATGGAGCGAAGGAAATAGACAACGTTTCGGCCCCGCTGCACCTGCTGAGTTTCTCCAGCATTCGCGTGTGTGGGTGGGAGTTGGGGTGAGGAGGGGGGGGGGGGGGGGGGAGAGACATAGGGCCTGCCTGAAGAATGGGTCGTCTGTCCATTTCCCTCCGTAGATGCTGCCTGGCCCGCGGAGTTCATCCATTCATGCCTGTGTGAGAGAGAGGGAGGGGGAGAGAGAGAGAGAGAGAGAGAGAGAGAGAGAGAGGCAGTCCTGGTCAGTCCTTTGAAGATAGACACCAGTTGCTTGGAGCAACTCAGCGGGACAGGCAGCATCTCTGGAGAGAAGGAACGGGTGGCGTTTCGGGCTGAAAGTTTCTTCAGACTGAAAGTTTCACCTCTCAGTAGATCATAAAATAACACAATAATCATGGTCAATGTGAGATACAGTCTTTATTCATATTTGACAAAATAAAAAGACGACTTCTTGCACATATTGAGAGAAGGTGCATCACACCAAACAACATTTGTCTAAAAAAACACAGATTATTCTTCAGCTCATTAAAGAGCTCGGGTGAAAAAAACGAATAGAGTGTGTGACAACAAAGTAACATCATTTGTGCCACGTGATTAACTACACTACAGTCCACGATGTTCATTCGGGAAAGATCGGGCGACGGACAAGTCACTCGCACAAATGACAGAATTGCCGAGTACCGTGGGAACTCTTTACTCTACCCCCGTTATATCGTGTGATATCGTGCTAGACCACGACCACTCCACTCTGGCTACATCTTGCGTCAAGTCGCCCCGTGAAAACGAGCCATAAATATGGACAGTAAAATAAATGCTTATACTTTCAAGCACCAGTCCTAACCAGCAGTGATTCTCAAGTGTCGAATATCTCACAACTTATGGTGGTTATACCTTACCACCATTAACCAGGCACTTCAACCTTGATTAATAGTAAGCAGCATTCAGTTTGCTGTTTGCTAGTATTTTACAGTTATGTCAGCATTATCGTAGTTAATGCCACCCAATGCTAAATCTGTGGTCTTAATATTTTAAGTTTAGATTAAATATAAAAAATTAATCTAGCAACTCTGCCACAGAAAGTAGTTGAGGCCAGTTCATTGGCTATATTTAAGAGAGATGTGGCCCTTGTGGCTAAAGGGATCAAGCTTTATCAAAGGCTTTCTGAAAGTCTAGATACACTACATCCACTGGTACCCCTTCATCCATTTTACTTGTCACATCCTCAAAAAATTCCAGAAGATTAGTCAAGCATGATTTCCCTTTCATAAATCCATGGAGAGAAGACAGGTACAGAATACTGAGTTGGATGATCAGCCATGATCATATTGAATGGTGGTGCAGGCTCGAACGCCTGAATGGTCTACTCCTGCACCTATTTTCTATGTTTCTAATTCCTAATCTTAAATTCCTTTCCATTAAGGCAATGCATGTGATCCCAGTTTTGCAATTCTTTTAGACTCTTCCATATTTCATTTAACACTTTTTTCCAATGAGATTGCTGAATAATGTCTAAAATTGATATTGCCAATGTCCTTGTGCAGCTAAATACAAAGATAGACACAAAAAGCCGAAGTAACTCAGTGGGACGGGCAGCATCTCTGGAGAGAAGGAATGGGTGACATTTCAGGTCGAGACCCTTCTTCAGACGAGTGAGGGAAATGGGAAACGAGAGATATAGATGATGAGCTGCCTGTCTTACTTCCTTATACAGCCACTGACCAATACCTGGAATCTCAATGATGTGAAACTCATTATGGATGTATAAGGTTTGCAATTTTGAAACACTTTTATTTTAGGCGAGAAGAGTACAGAAACAAAAGTGTTGTAAAAACAGAGCACATAGTGGATTTCAAGAGACTCTTAAAAATAGCGGAGTCAGGGGATACGGGGAGAAGGCAGGAACGGTGTTCTGATTGGGGATGATCAGCCATGATCACATCGAATGGCGGTGCTGGCTCGAAGGGTCGAATGGCCTACTGCTGCACCTATTGTCTATTGTGTATTTAGAGAGTATCCATTTATATAAAAATCATATCACACATCGTTTCAATGCATTAATATTTCTACACTTACAAGTTACTAAGTTGATGGAAGGTACCATATACATATAACCATGGTAGACTCTCAGTAAAATAGTCAAGTGTCAAAAGTGTTTTATTGTCATATGTCCCAAAATGGAACAACATGTTTACTCGCAGCATTACAACAGACTATGTAAACACCATAAGAAACAACAAAATTATGTTCAGTATATTAAAAAACAAACAACCAATAATAGTGCAAAGACAATCTTCCTCGTTCATAGTGTCCACGTTGCCAAACACGACTGTGATACAAACGGTCAAATGTTCACTACCTGTAGGTTCAAGGGAGCATTTGTCAACATGATGGATCTCCTCCATCTTCTAAGGAAGTAGAAGCATTGATGGAATTTCTTTATGGTTGCATCAATTTATTGAGTCCAGGAAAGATCTTCATAATGCGATGTTTAACTCTTTTCACCACCATTCCTTTGATGAGGACAGCTTTGTAGATCGTTAGCCTTCCTCGTCCAAGGTCAACAATCAGTTCCTTGGTTTTACTGACATTGAGAGCAAGGTTGTTTTTCTGGCTGGTTTCGGTCAGTCGAACGACTGGCTTCTTCTACTTTGACTTGTCATCATCCATGATTCGTCCAACCACGGTGGTGTTGTCGGCAAATTTGAAGATGGAGTTGGAACTGTGTCCAGCTACACAGCTATAGGTATAGAATATGTAGGCCAGAGGGCTGAGCACGCAACCTTAAGGTGATCCTGTATTAGACACAAAATACTGGAGTAACTCAGTGGGACAGTCAGCATCTCTGGAGAGAAGGAATGGGTGATGTTTTGGGTCAAGACCCCCTCAGGCCGTGGTCCTGTGTTGATGGTTATCGAGGAGGAAGTGTTGCTGCCAATTCGTGCCGATTGTGGTCTGTTGATGAAGTCGATCCAGTTGCAGAGGAATGCGCAGAGAGACAGTTCTCCGAGATTGGTAACTAATTTGAAGGAGACGATTGTGTTGAACACTGAGCTGTCATCTATGAGCAGGGATGACGTCGGCCAATTTGACGTACATGATGTAGAATGATGAGGTATATTGGTGCACGTTAACAGGCATCCTATTGTTTTAGTGGACTTTAGAGATACAGCGCGGAAACAGAGAGTCCACACCGACCAGCGATCCCAGCACATTAACACATCCCTACACACACTAGGGACAATTTTACATTCATAACCAAGCCAAATAACCTGTACGTCTTTGGGGTGTGGGAGGAAGCTGAAGATCCTCGGAGAAAACCCTTGCAGGTCACGGGGAGAATGTACAAACTCCGCACAGACAAACACCCGTAGTCAGGATCGAACCCGGGTCTCTACCGCTGTGCCACCGTGTCGCCCTGTTATGTTGCATTCATGCTACATGCATACTTATTTTGCATTTTAACAGCAATTATTCAGCCAATTTGGCACCAATATTTTTGCCAGCAAAAGGATCTTCACTGGGGCAGAACCAAAAAGACAGCAGGAAAATCGATCAAGCAGAAACTTGCCACTGTATCCAGTGTGTTTGCTGGTGTTCTGCACTGCCTGCAACAACTTCAGAGGTCTAAGTGAAGGTCAGTGCTGCCCTCATCACGAGTGAATGGTTTCCAGCACATTAAATACAAAAGGAAGCAAAATAACTTATGAAAGACTCGGGAGATAAAAACATTTACTTCATTTATAACTGTTTGGACGATGTTAGAAAGGGAAATGCTGCCCTTTAAAGTGAGGACAGACTACAATGGCCGTATAGAATTGTGCTTCCTCAGATTGTGCTTCCTCAGCTGCCGCAAGAAGTACATCCTCCGTTGTGTCTTTTTTACTGTGGAGTCGATGGTAGACTCCCATTTAAAGTCCTTGGAGATGATGGTTCCCAGGAACTTAAAAGACTCCGCAGTTGTGACCGTGGTGGTGATGGTGAATGGGGTGAGGGGAGGGGGAGCTCTCCGTAAATCTACAATCAATTCTCTTGTCTTAAGAGCATTGAGCTCTAGGTCGTTGCAATGGCACCAGGACAACAGCTGTGTCACTTCCTGTCTGTAGGCAGATTCCTCCCCATCCTGGAACAGCCCAATCAGGGTTGTGTCATCCGCAAACTTGAGTAGCTTGAGAGAGGAGTCAGTGAGGTGCAGTCGTTGGTGTATAGACAGTAAAGGAGAGGGGAGAGTATTCAGCCTTGCAGTGCTCCAATGCTGAAGGTCTGCGGGTCTGAGATGTGCTTTCCCAGCCTCACACGCTGCTTCCTATCTGTCAAGAAGTTGATGAACCACTGACAGAGGGGTTCAGGCACAGTCAACTCAGAAAGTTTGGAGTGTAGTAGCTCTGGCACAATGGTGTTGAATGCAGAGCTAAAATCCACAAACAAAATCCTCGCATTGGTCCCCTGGCAGCCTAGGTGCTGGAGTATGAAGTGCAGGCCCAGGTTGATGGCATCATCCACTGATCTATTGGCCTGGAATGCAAACTGTTCGTGATAATTTTCAGCTGGGCCAGCACAAGCCTTTCAAGGGTCTTCATGACTACAGTGCGACGGGCCTGTAGTCATTAAGACAAGTAATACTTATCTTTTTAGGTACAGGGACAATAGTGGAGACTTTGAAGCAGGCAGGGCCTGTACAGGTTTGCAGGGACTGGTTGAAAATGTCTGTGTAGACTGGTGCCAGTTGTTCGGCATAGAGCTTGAGGATAGAGGGGGAAACTTTGTCCAGTCCTGGAGATTTCCGGCTTTTGTCTTCTGAAAAGCCTCTCAACCTCCTCAATTTCTAGTGTTGGTGATGGAGAAGTGGCCAGACTGATGTTGGGCAGCAAGGAGGGGGTGAGTAGCATCTATGGAGAGAAGGAATTGGCGATGTTTTGGGTCGAGACCCTTCTTCACCTTCTGAGTTACTCCAGCATTTTGTGTCTCTCATTCGCTGATTACGTCACAAAGGACCAGGTCCCGCCTCCGCGGTCCGACGTCACAAAGGACCAGGCCCCGCCTCCCTGGCCAGACATCACAAAGGACCAGGGCACGCCATCCCCCCCCCCCCCCCCCCCCAATGCTGGAGTAAGACAGCAGGTGAGGCAGCATCTATGGAGAGAAGGAATAAGTGACGATTCGGGTCGAGACCCTTCTTCAGACTGATGGTGTGGGTGCGGAGTAGCAGGGGTCAACTGGTTCAAGGGGGAAGGAGATGATCCAGTGGTAAGGTTCCTCATGGGAGATTGGTGGGAAAAGTGACAGCACATGGTATTGGGGTAGAGTGCTGACATGGATAGAAAATTGGTTGGCAGACAGGAAACAAAGAGTAGGGATTAACGGGTCCCTTTCAGAATGGCATGCAGTGACTAGTGGGGTACCGCAAGGCTCGGTGCTGGGACTGCAGCTATTTACAATATACATCAATGATTTAGATGAAGGGATTACAAGTAACATTAGCAAATTACAGATGACACAAAGCTGGGTGGTAGTGTGAACTGTGAGGAGGATGCTATGAGAATGCAGGGTGACTTGGACAGGTTGGGTGAGTGGGCAGATGCATGGCAGATGATGTTTAATGTGGATAAATGTGAGGTCATATGCACTTTGGTGTAAAAAACAGGAAGATTACCTAAATGGTGTCAAGTTGGGAAAAGGGGAAGTACAACGGGATCTGGGGATCCTTGTCATCAGTCACTGAAAGTAAGCATGCTGGTTCTGCAGGCAATGAAGAAAGTGAATGGCATGTTGGCCTTCATAACAAGAGGAGTTGAATATAGGAGCAAAGAGGTCCTTCTGCAGTTGTACAGGGCCCTAGTGAGACCACATCTGGAGTATTGTGTAGTTTTGGTTTCCAAATTTGAGTAAGGACATTCTTGCTATTGAGGGAGTGCAGCTTAGGTTGACAAGGTTAATTCCCGGGATGTCATATGCTGAGAGAATGGAGCGGCTGGGCTTGTATACTCTGGAATTTAGAAGGATGAGAGGGTATCTTATTGAAACATATACGGTAGGCCATGATCAACCGCTTCCGCAGTCGGACTCCATGACTCATGATTGGAGCAGGATTAGGCTATTCGGCCCATCAATTCTACTCCGCCATTCACTCATGGCTCCCTTCTAGCCCTATTTCCTGCCTTCTCCCTAGCGGAAACCTAGAGTAGCAAGCTAGCTACAGCAGCAAGCTACAGTCGGCAGATACAGAAGGCTATATCGGAGTGAAATTACTAAGCCATCCGAATTCAGCCATGCAACATTCAACATTTGACTCTTTTAGCAAACATTAGTGGTGTTTTTAAGGCAATATGAGGTATTTTTGGTGTTTTTAACCTTGTTTATGAAGTGGCGGGAAAACGGCAGCCATCTTGGATTTTCATTCCAACTGCGCGTGGGTGCAGCAGTGGTGTGGACTACAAGCAGTATTCATTGGTGGACAATGTGGGACAATATAAAGAGAAGTAGCCTCTTGATTTCATTATTATTGATTGAATCGCTGAGATACACTAGAACAACACAACTAATGATAGCCATACTATACAGCATCGGATGCATACTGTTGTTATGACTGTTTGTGAGACAACAAATTCAAACATTGGAACGAAACTCCACAGATGACCAACACCTCATAGTGGGTTCTCAAACTTAATCCTGAAAGAAGAGATGAGATACACATCAATTTACAGACTCTTGTCTAAACCAGAAATCTGTACGACTATTGAACTGGAGGTCGAAGAAACACATTGGGTTTCTCATTACTTTGCTGTGATCTTGGGATGTTAGTCTAAACCCTGGGCCTTCACACTGTGGGAGCTGTAATAAGCTGGTAACAAGACACTGACGAAAACTTCAATGCATAGATTGTGATGCAATGTATCATGTCAAATGTACTGACGTGACTATCAAGGAATATATGAACGTTACAAAGCTGAATCTTTCATGGCAATGCACAAACTGTAAACCTGAACCATGTGGGGTGTGCAATGAGACGGTAACTATCCAGCGTTCTGCTCTGTCTGGGGGGAGAGGGCGAGTGGGGGTGAAGGGAAGAGGAAGGGGAGGATGCGGGAGAGAGGTGAACTGGGGGGAGGGGTTGGGGGGGGGGGGTTGGAGTGAGTGGGCAGGAGTCGAGCTGCAGGACGCATAGCGCGAGCGTACTTGGCATGGTGCGGGCAGCAAGGTGGTGGAGGGGAGCCAGGCTGCCAAATGAAGAGAGAGAGAGAGAGAGAGAGAGAGAGAGAGAGAGAGAGTGAAGAGAGAGAAGCGGCTTCTGACTGTAAGCCCACAGCTGGAATGAGCGCGCAAGGCTTCACGAGCTGCGCCAACAGCGATGATAAGGTTCAGCGCATGAGGAGTCGCTGGCCCGAGATGTGTAGAACAAAGCTACAGTGGACAGAGCTGTAGAATGTTTGTTCTGCAGAAGTTTCTGCAGAGGGAGGATTTTATTAAAAAATGTGTACATAAAAATGTCCAAATGTTTTGAGGAGTGGTTGTAAAAGTGAAATTGCTAGCGAAATGGAAAAAAGCTCGGAGTTTTTCGGTGTGGTTTTGGCAGAGCAAGGAATCAAAGGCAAAATCACATACACCCACACAGAGTTTTAATGGATGGATGGATGGATGGATGGACGGATGGATGGATGGATGGATGGATGGATGGATGGATGGATGGATGGATGGATGGATGGATGGATGGATGGATGGATGGATGGATGGATGGATGGGTGGATGGATGGATGGATGGATGATTGGATGGATGGATGGATGGATGGATGGATGGATGGATGGATGGATGCATGGATGGATGGATGGATGGATTAGCAATGTTACAAAATTTTGAGATTTAAAAAATCAAGTCTGTAATTTATCCCATCAGATAAAGCATACAAATAAGTTTAATTTGACACCTAATTCACTTTCATATCTCAAGTAATAAAAAAGTTATGGCCATTTTCATACTCGGAAATTAGCATCTTGTTCCCTATTGATTTTCTATGGACATAACAAAAAAGCTGTGATCGTGGACAGTCAAAAGCCCATAACCTTCTTAAAAATTAAGAGAACTGAATGAAATTTTCAGTTATCATAGATTGAACCATTCTGAAACAAATATAAAATAATCTTACTTGGATGACCTGAAATTAAAGTTAGTTACCCAATTGTAGCTAATTTCAAACTTCAATTACTAGATCTAAACATCTATCCATTTCTTAATAAATTATTAACATTTTTAAATAGCCTAAGTGTCCAAATAATATTCACAAATAATTCACAATAAAACATGATTTTAAAATCTCATTTACATCAATTTATAGGCCAAATGGAAGGAATTTAGTATTCAATTGCTGTAAATTAAAGTCAATTTTAAAATCAGCTTTCTACTGGGATCCTGTGAACGTGCTGGTTTAGAACGTTCACATTGCGCTGGATTTGTGCCCTCAAATGCCCAGACAAATACTACGGTGCAGTGCGTGGGTCTCAAAATGAGGCAAGTAGTCCGCAGTTTGAGAGCACTTTACTTTATTTCCTCCCGGTTCAGGGGAAGACGAAACCAGGGGAAGATGGCACCCAAACCCTGCCTTTTAAACCCTCCGGCTAAGGACCGCCTCCGGACTGCACCACTCCTGTGCCGAGGGGTTCGGCAGTATAATGGGACGACCCTTAGGAGCCGCCACAGGCCCCCCCCCCCCCAGAACCAGAGGCACAAAACACACCGGCGGGCGCACGACCTGGCCGGCCCGCGTGCGGAAGTCAGCAGATCCCGGGGCTTGCGGGGGCGTAGGTGGAGGGACAGGTCGAGGGGCCGGCGGGAGGACAGGTGGAGTGACAGGTGGAGGGAGTCGTGAGGGGGGACGCCCTCGGGGCCGAGGTTGAGCAACCAGCACCGGCTGGTCAATGTCCAGGTGCGCCGGCTTTAAACGGTCAATCGACACGGCCTCCGGCCGGCCCCCCATGTCCAGGACAAAAGTCGACTGCCCGTGTTCCAGCACCCGGAACGGGCCCTCGTACAGCCTCTGAAGTGGCGTCCGGTGCGCATCACGGCGCAGGAAGACGTATGGGCAGTCCGTGAGGGCCATTGGCACGTGTGGGCGAAATGTCCCATGGCGGGATGTCGGGACGGGTGCGAGCCTGCCAACTAGCTTGCGAAGGCGTTGAAGGGTGGAGGAGGGCGTTTCCTGCTGCTCCGGCGCCGACGGCACGCACTCCCCGGGCACTGTGAGTGTCGACCCGTACACCAGCTCCGCCGATGATGAGGCCAAGTCCTCTTTGGGAGCGGTCCGGATGCCCAGCATGACCCATGGCAACTCGTCCATCCAGTCCGGGCCGGTGAGTTGTGCCTTCAATGCCGCCTTCAGCTGCCGGTGGAACCTCTCCACCAGACCGTTAGCCTGCGGGTGGTAAGCCATGGTGTGGTGCAGCTGCACCCCCAGCAAGCGAGCCATGGCTGACCACAGCTCGGAGGTGAACTGTGGCCCCCGGTCGGAGGAGATGTGCGCCGGCACCCCGAAGCGAGCAATCCAGTGCGCGGACAACGCACGAGCACACGAAGCCGATGAGGTGTCAGCTGTCTTGGGTACGTCATCCGGGTGAACCGGGATCTGGTTATAACCCCGTACCAGATCCACTTTTGAAAAAAATGTGGCCCCAGCCAAATGGGCCGTGAAGTCCTGGATGTGGGGTACGGGGTATCGATCCGCTGTTGTTGCAGCGTTCAGCCGTCGGTAATCCACACAAGGTCGCCAGCCCACGCTTGACTTAGGGACCATGTGGAGTGGGGACGCCCAAGGGCTGCTCGAAGGGCGGACGATCCCCAAGGCCTCCATCGTGCGGAATTCCCGCCGTGCCAGACGCAGTTTATCTGGTGGCAGTCGTCATGCTCGTGCATGGAGGGGTGGGCCGGTAGTCGGGATATAATGTACAACTCCGTGGCTGGGGGTTGCTGAATGAAACTGCGGAGTGAGAATGTCTGGGAAAGCAGCCAAGATTCGTGCGTATCGGGAGTCCACGGACGCCAGTGGCCGTCCCACCGGTTGACCCAAGCGCAACGTGATCGGCTCCATTGTAGTGGCGTTGACCAAACGCTGACGCCCGACGTCCACCATGAGGGAATGCGTCCGGAGAAAATCAGCCCTGAGCAATGGTTGGGAGATGTCGGCAACGGTAAAGTTCCATGAAAAATGGCAGGAGCCGAGCACGATGGGAACCATGCGCAGTCCATATGTGCGGATGGGGCTGCCGTTCGCCGCGGTGAGGACGGGCCCCCGCTTACCGGAACGAATGTCGGCCAGCGAAGGGGGCAGGACGCTGAGCTCCGCTCCTGTATCCACGAGGAAGCGGGTCCCGGAGCGCCGATCCCAAGCGAAAAGGCGGTGAATTTGGCCGGCCACCGCGGGGACTATTGGCAGCCGGCCCAGGCGTTTCCCGGAAACGTGCATGGCTGGCGGCATTGTCGTGCTGCAGCACCCCAGCGCTGATGGAAATAGCACCAGCTCCTTGTGTTCGTGCTATTTTGAGCTTGCCTGCCCCTGCTGGTGGTGCCTGCAGCTTGCTGGCGCTGGACTGCAGGTGCAGTACCCCTCACTGCCGCTGGGGGTAATCGAGCGGGCCGTCGGGCTGGAGCTGTCACTCCTTCCACAGCTCCCCCGCCCCACCGGAGGAAATCGGGAGCTGCTGGGGAGACGTCATCGGTGTGCCTGCCGACGGCCAGCGCGTTGACGTCACCGGCGTGCCTGCCGACGGCCAGCGCGTTGACGTCATCCCGGCGCGTCGACCTCAGCGCGACCTCGTCTCTGCTGACGCCCAGCGCGCTGACGTCATCAGGGCGCGCCATCCACATGGCGTCGGCGCGCCTCCCGAGGGCCCGAAGGTCGGCAAACGAGGCGTCGGTGAGTTGCAATCGAATGTAGGCCGGCAGCAGATGCAGGTAAGTGTACTCGAACAACAGGCACGGCGTGTGCCCGTCTAATAATGCCACCATTTCCTTTAGGAGGGTAGATGGCCGCCGGTCGCCCAGGCCCCCCATATGCAGGATCCTACCTGCCCGCTCCATCCTACTTAGTCCGTAAATTTGGAGCAGGAGCTGTTTCAGGCCGAGATATTTATCATTGTCCGGGGGGGCTGCGAGGAAATCCGATACTTCTTCCACCGCATCCTGGTCGAGGGCTCCCACCAGGTAATAGAAGCAGGTGGCATCGACCGTGATGCCCCGCAGGTTGAACTGGGCCTCCGCCTGCTGGAACCAGATGAGCGGCCGTGTGGTCCAGAAGCTGGGCAGTTTCACGGAGACCGCGTCCAGAGACAGGGTCGGGCTGGCGTGTGAGGAGGTAGGGCTTTGTTCGGTCTCCATCATGATGCGAATGGAGCGTCGGGGGTCACCAATGTAGTGCGTGTGTCTCAAAATGAGGCAAGTAGTCCGTAGTTTGAGAAGCACTTTACTTTATTTCCTCCCGGTTCAGGGGAAGACGAAACCAGGGGAAGATGGCACCCAAACCCTGCCTTTTAAACCCTCCGGCTAAGGACCGCCTCCGGACTGCACCACTCCTGTGCCGAGGGGTTCGGCAGTATAATGGGACGACCCTTAGGAGCCGCCACAACGGGATATAAAGAGCCCAAAATGAACTACTCGCTATAGAAAACTTTATAGACAGGGTTCTTAAGAAGCCCCTTTTAATGTAAAAATAAGGTACATACCTTTAATTGTTTGCTTTATAAAACCCTGGGACTGCGAGAGGTCGCGGGTTGAGAGAGTGATTTTAAAACTACTATAACTATTATACAAGGCCATAAAAACTAATAATACCTTTTGCGACGGGGTCTTTCAGCGATTTTTCGTTAATGATTTACTAGGCTGAACATCTTCGATTGGAACAGCCTAGTAAAAATCGCGCCCCCTCTAAACAGCGCCAAAATCGCGCACACGGGGTGGGGCAGATTCTCAGCCACGATTCAGGTAGGTTTTGTAACATACCTAGATGGATGGATGGATGGATGGATGGGTGGATGGATGGATGGATGGATGGATGGATGGATGGGTGGATGGATGGATGGATGGATGGATGGATGGATGGATGGATGGATGGATGGATGGATGGATGGATGGATGGATGATTGGATGGATGGATGGATGGATGGACGGACGGACGGATGGATGGATAAAACACCCCCTAAACCTCAAAGAACTCTGAAGACAGTTAACAACAAGCTAACACAATGTAACGGCAGTGTGAGATTCAAAATCACAAATGCTCAAGAGACAAAGTCAAGGAAACAAGTTTATCTCATTTAATACATTTCTGCGCAGAAAAGGGTGCCTCTCCTCTATCGCCCTCTAGAGACACACCGGGATGGAGATGCTTTCTATCGTTATATGTTTCATTTTACTATTGTCACACCCTCATCCCTCCCCTTTGGGCTTCTTCCAATCAGAACACTAAGGTTTACATTCCCACGAGAACGTCTCGGAACGTCTCCTGACGTCAAAGGTACCTCCCATATCATGCATCACATGTGCATTTAAATTAGGCATCTTGTCATAGTGGGCATGAGTTAATATTCATGTAATCTCATTAGGCATGCGTAGTTGTTTTTAACCCCTTGCCCTTCTCAACTCTGCCTTACTTCTCTTAAAACTCCTGCTGAAGTCTTTCTATCTGCTACTTTTTATCTAGAATTTCTCTCTGTTCTGTATATTGTTACTTTATATTCTACCAGCAGTCTGGCTTCTGCTGACACCTTATTTTTTTCTAAGTTATATTTTTCAGAGTTCTAGTATAAATCAACCATCCCTATTAACCATTTTCTCACAGCAGGAACTCGCTAAAAAGTATGGTGGTAAATTTTCAGAACATTAGGAATAAAATCTCTGAAGTAAAGGTACTTTTGGATCAGTATAATCCTGATATTGTACAAGGGACAGTAACTTGGCTTTCACAGGACATTAATAGTATATAGATTTTCCTGGATGCATATGATGCCTATCAAAGGGACAGACGGGGCTGAATTCATGGTGGCATCTTAATAGCATGTAAAAATAATATTATTATGATTCGTAATGAAGAGTTTGAAGAAGATAGTGAATTAATGTGGAAACAAATTGAATTCTTCATCCTCGTGTCCGGCCATCTTCTATATCACGTCTTCCCGGTCAGTCAGTGGCGGTTGACAGTCGGTGGTTGCAGAATTGGCTACTTCGGTCAGTCACTGTGATACAGTTCCTGTCGTCAGCATTGCCCGGGATGCGCCACGTGGAGGCTTCTGCTTGCATCCCACCAAATTGAATTGAAAGGATGGTACTCATTTTTAATAGGCACTGCTTATACGCCCAGACACGATGATAAACAGTTTGTAAGTGAACTTGAGAATTAATTTGAGAAAATATGCAATAAAGGCAAGGGATACAATATAGTACTTTCAGGAGACTTTAATCAGCCTAATATTAATTGGGAAGAGTCAACAATAGTGCAGGATTAATCTGCATCCAAGGATACAGCTGAACTACTACTGGGGGCTTTAATGGGATTTGGACTGAACCAACAGGTTAATAAACCAACATGAAGGGGTAACATTTTGCACTTGGTATTCACAAATAACACCATTCTTGTTCAGGGTACTAAACTGTACCCTGTCCACCTAAACTGTCATTTGGCAACCTAAAAAGCTGCCTAGGTTGCCCGGCTGGCAACAGAAAAAAAGTGGTCAGAGCCCTGTCTCACATCATGGACCATTTCGAAAATAATGGGATACTGGTGGACTCACAACATGGCTTCAGAGCAAAATATTCAACGGAAACAACTTATTGTCGCTGTTGTTGACATCACAAGGGCATTAGATAAGGGGAAATCTATACATATGGCAATCCTGGACTTTTCGAAAGCGTTCGATAAAGTTCCTCATGAAAGGCTCCTAGGAAAACTGGATTACTATGGCATCAGAAATTGTCTACATAACTGGAATAGGGACGTTCTCACAAACCAGACGCAGAAGGTGGCCTGTGAAGGAAACATTTCTTTAGAAGAGCAAGTACTGTCAGAAGTACCACAAGGCACAGTCCTTGGACCACTGTTGTTCCTGACGTACATTAATGATCTACCTGAACACATACATTGTAAAACAAAACTCTTCACAGATGGTTGTCTTGTATATACACCTGTCACTGATGTAGAGGACCTGAACTCCTTACAAGAAGACATTGTAATTATGCCAAAACACATGGAAGATGAGCTTCAACCCAACCAAATGTTCAGTTATGGTAATTTCAAACCAGAAGAAATCACCTACTCGAGACTACGTGTTCTGTGGACAAACACTTCATCGTACAAGTTTACAACCATAGCTTGGAGTTCATCTTGATAGCAAGCTTTCGTGGGGGGAACACATCAACAACACGGTCACTAAAGCCAACCGGACACTAGGATTCCTTAGACAAAACTTCTGGTTCTATCCAAAGGAAGTGAAAACCACAGCATATACAACATTGGTTACTGTAATACGCTTCATGCGCCTGGGATCCACACAAAACTGGTCATATCAACAATCTAGAAGGGGTACAGAGGAAACCAGCATGCTTTTGCATCGGGAACTACAGTAGAGGTTGCAGTGTCACCCAGATGCTGTCCGACCTGGAGTGGGAAACGCTGGAAACAAGAAGGGTAAGGAACAGACTAGCCATGTTGTACAAGATTCAAAAGGGGATCGTGGGCAGAACTGCAGAGAGATACATAACATACTCAACAGAAAGGAGAATAAGAAAGAGAAATGATATGCAAATAGAAACCCCATTCGCCAGGACAGATATTTATAAGAACTCATTCTTTGAAAGTACCTTAAGCGAATGGAATAAACTAGACAACAATATAGTTCAATCACCTTCACAGTTTTAAGGGGGTAATAACAGCACGTTAGTCTGCACAACACCTCCAAGTTGGTGAAATGCAGAGTACTGCCCTGCCGACTACAAATTCAGAAGGTTCAGAGAGAGAGAGAGAGAGAGAGATAGACACAGACATAGAGACAGAGAGAGAGACAGAGAGAGAGAGAGAGAGATAGAGAGAGAGAGAGAGAGAGAGAGAGAGAGAGAGAGAGCAAGACAAGAGACAGACAGAGAGACAGACATAGAGAGACAGAGACAGAGAGATAGATAGAGACCGAGAGAGACAGACAGAGAGACAGAGACAGAGAGACAGAGACAGAGAGAGACAGAGACAGGGAGAGACATAGACAGAGAGAGAGAGAGAGAGAGAGAGAGAGAGAGAGAGAGAGAGAGAGAGAGAGAGAGAGAGAGAGAGAGAGAGAGAGAGAGAGAGAGAGAGAGAGACAGAGAGAGACAGAGAGAGACAGAGAGAGACAGAGAGAGACAGAGAGAGACAGAGAGAGAGACACAGAGAGACACACAGAGACACAGAGACACAGAGAGAGACAGACAGAGAGAGAGACAGAGAGAGTGAGATTGAGAAAAAGAGAGAGAGACAGGCAGAGAGAGGGAGAGATAGAGAGAGACAGAGAGACATAGAGACAGAGAGACGGAGGGATAGGTGGATATAGGTGAGGGAGACACAAGAAACTGCAGATGCTGGAATCGCGCATAGAACACAATTTAGTTAGAAGCACAGAATCTCTTGCCCAGAGTGGGGAAATCGAGGACTAGAGGACATATAACATATAACCATATAACAATTACAGCACGGAAACAGGCCATCTCGACCCTTCTAGTCCGTGCCGAACACATAATCTCCCCTAGTCCCATATACCTGCGCTCAGACCATAACCCTCCATTCCCTTCCCATCCATATAACTATCCAATTTATTTTTAAATGATAAAAACGAACCTGCCTCCACCACCTTCACTGGAAGCTCATTCCACACAGCTACCACTCTCTGAGTAAAGAAGTTCCCCCCTCATGTTACCCCTAAACTTCAGTCCCTTAATTCTCATGTCATGTCCCCTTGTTTGAATCTTCCCTACTCTCAGTGGGAAAAGCTTTTCCACGTCATCTCTGTCTATTCCTCTCATCATTTTAAAAACCTCTATCAAGTCCCCCCTTAACCTTCTGCGCTCCAAAGAATAAAGCCCTAACTTGTTCAACCTTTCTCTGTAACTTAGTTGCTGAAATCCAGGCAACATTCTAGTAAATCTCATGGGTTCAATGTGAAGGAGAAAAGATTGAATAGGAATTTGAGGGGTAACTTTTTCACATAAAGTGGTTGTATGGACCGAGCTGCCAGAGGAGGTAGTTGAGGCTGGGACTATCTGGGGCTATCTCAATGTTTAGGAAACTATTAGACAGGTACATGGATAGGACAAGTTTGGCGGGATACGAGCCAAACGCAGGCAGGTTGTAGCTGGGACATGTTGGTAGGTATGGGCCAGTTGGGCCGAAGGGCCTGTATCTATGCTGTATGACTATAACACAAAGTGCTGCAGTAACTCGACGGGCTATGCAGCTTCTGTGGAGAACCTGGATAGGTGATGTTTCGCAGAGTGCCGGAGTAACTCAGCGGGTCAGGTAGCATCTGTGGAAAACATGGATAGGTGACGATTCGGGTTGGAACCTTCTTCAGACTGACAGGATTTTAACAGATGAGGGGGTGATCGGCAGATGAGTGCAGTAAGTGACAGGGGCGAGAGAAAATGAGGAGATAAAATGGTGTGGGATGATTCGGGAAGAGTCTGAAGAGGGTCTCGACCAGAACGTTACCCGTTCCTTCCAGTATTTTGTGTCTACCTAAACAGTACCACGTCATGGTGTGCCAGCAGACTGGAGGAGCGGGCAAAGGCCTTGCCGCAGAGCGGGCAGGTGAACGGACCTGTGACACACACTCAGCGCACACAAAGGGTCTCTCTCTGGTGTGTATCCGCTGGTGCTCCCGCAGCCTCTGTACGCTCTTGAAATGCTTGCCGCAGTGGGAGCAACTGCTTGTCGGCGTGGGCCGGCCAGTGCTGCCGCAACTCCCACGAGCTGTCAAACGCCTCACCGCAATACGGGCAGTCATAGGACTGGCCACTGGTGTGCACGCGTTGATGAGACAGGGTGTGGGAGGCCATGGCAAAGTGCTCTTCACACACTGGGCTGGGGACGGGACGGTCGCCAGCATGCACCCGCTGGTGCTGCAGCAGGTTGCTGGACTGGGTGAAGCCCTTACCGCACTGGGCGCAGGTGAAGGGGCGCTCGCCAGTGTGTAGGCGCCGGTGCACCAGTAGGGTGCTGGACTGGGTGAAGCCCTTGCCGCACTGGGCGCAGATGAAGGGGCGCTCGCAGGAGTGGATGCGCTGGTGCTGCAGCAGGATGCTGGACTGGGTGAAGCCCTTGCCGCAGAGGGTGCACGTGAAGGGTCGCTCGCCGGTGTGTAGGCACTGGTGCTGCAGCAGGATGCTGGGCCGGGTGAAGCCCTTGCCGCAGTCACTGCACGTGTAGGGGCGCTCGCCGGTGTGGGTGAACTGGTGCTGCCGCAGGGTGCTGGACTGTGCGAAGCCCTTGCCGCACTGGACGCAGGTGTAGGGACGGTCGCCGGTGTGGGTGCGCTGGTGATCCAGCAGGTTGCTGGGGTCAGTGAAGCCCTTGCCGCAGTCACTGCAGGTGTAGGGGCGCTCCCCGGTGTGCAGGCGCCTGTGCACCTTCAGGTCCGGTGACGACTTGAAGCCTTTGCCACAGTCAGAGCAGGTGAAGGGTCGCTCACTACTGTGCACCCGCCGGTGCACCTGCAGCCCCGACAACTGGGCAGTCACTGCAGGTGTAGGGGCGCTCCCCGGTGTGCAGGCGCCTGTGCACCTTCAGGTCCGGTGACGACTTGAAGCCTTTGCCACAGTCAGAGCAGGTGAAGGGTCGCTCACTACTGTGCACCCGCCGGTGCACCTGCAGCCCCGACAACTGGGCAAAGCTCTTACCGCATGTGGAGCAACCATAGGGCCGCTCCCCGGTGTGCAGGCGCCTGTGCACGTCCAGGTCCCGCAACGACTTGAAGCCTTTGTCGCAGTCAGAGCAGGTGAAGGGGCGTTCTCCCGTGTGCACCCGCCGGTGGGCTTCCAGCTTGCTCGGGCTCTGCCAGGCCTTGCCACACATGTCGCACTCATAACGCTTCTCCTTGTTGTGCCCCGCCATGTGGTCCTCCATCGAAGCTCAGCCCCTCGAAGCTCAGCCTGCACACCGAGCAGATGGGGGGGGGGGGGGGGACTCACTGGCACCCTGGCTGCCCTCAATGGCCGTTCACGTCCCCGTCTCTCCGTCCACAGCAATGGCTCCTAAACCCTGCAGGAGGGTATAAAGTATAAAAATTAAAGCGAAGAAGTACAACGTAGTAAAGATGAGCGGGAAGCAAGAGGATTGGGTAATGTTTAAAGATCAACAGAAGATAACCAAAAAGACAATACGGGGTGAAAAGATGAGGTACGAAGGTAAGCTAGCCAAGAATATAAAGCAGGATAGTAAAAGCTTCTTTAGGTATGTGATGTGGAAAAAATTAGTTAAGTAAGTAAGTTTATTGGCCAAGTATTTACATACAAGGAATTTGCCTTGGTGCTCCGCCTGCAAGTAACAACATGACAGTGACAGTCACGAATGACTCAGAAAACACTAAACATTAATAATAATGTCATTAATGGTAAAATACCATTGATCAAGCATGTGAACTAACAAAATACCAGATCAAAGGGAGGCTACAGATTTTTGGCTGTTGAGTAGAGCAACTAATCGTGGATAAAAACTGTTCTTATGTCTGGCTGTGGCAGCTTTGACAGTCCAGAGTCGCCTTCCAGAGGGAAGTGATTCAAAGAGTTTGTGCCCAGGGTGAGAGGGGTCAGAGATGATCTTGCCCACTCGCTTCCTAACCCTTGCAGTGTACAGTTCATCAATGGAGGGAAGGTTGCAGCCAATAATCTTTTCTGCTGATCGGATGATTCGCTGCAGCCTCCAGATGTCGTGCTTGGTGGCTGAGCCAAACCAGACCATGATGGAGAAGGTGAGAACAGACTCTACGATGGCCGTGTAGAATTAGACCATCATTACCTGTGGGAGATTGTGCTTCCTCAGCTGCCGCAGGAAGTACATCCATTGTTGTAACTTTTTGACTGTGGAGTCGATGGTAGCCCTCCACTTTAAGTCCTTGGAGATGATGGTTCCCAGGAACTTAAAAGACTCCACAGATGTGACTGTGGTGTTGTTGATGGTGAGTGGGTTGAGGGGAGGGGAAGCTTTCCTAATGTCTACAATCAATTCCACTGTCTTAAGAGCATTGAGCTCTAGGTTGTTGTTACGGTTGTTGCTACGGCACCAGGATGCCAGCTGACACTTCCTGTCTGTAGGCAGATTCTTCCCCATCCTGGATGAGTCCAATCAGGGTTGCGTCGTCAGCAAACTTGAGAAGCTTGACGGAGGTGTCTGTGGAGGTGCAGTCGTTGGTGTAGAGAGATTAGAGGAGAGGAGAGAGTACGCAGCCTTGCGGTGCTCCCATGCTGATTGTTTGCGGGTCTGAGGTGTGCTTTTCTAGCCTCACATGCTAATAACCATATAACCATATAACAATGACAGCACGGAAACAGGCCATCTCGGCCCTACAAGTCCATGCCGAACAAATTTTTTTTTCCCCTTAGTCCCACCTGCCTGCACTCATACCATAACCCTCCATTCCCTTCTCATCCATATGCCTATCCAATTTATTTTTAAATGATACCAATGAACCTGCCTCCACCACTTCCACTGGGAGCTCATTCCACACCGCCACCACTCTCTGCATAAAAAAGTTCCCCCTCATATTACCCCTAAACTTAATTAATGCTGCTTCCTGTCTGTCAGGAAGCTGGTGATCCACCGACAGAGGGATTCAGGCACAATCAACTCGGAAAGTCTGGAGTGTAGTGGCTCTGGCTAAATGGTGAATGCCGAGCTAAATTCAACAAACAGGATCCTCGCATAGGTCCCCTGGCAGTCTAGGTGCTGTAGGATGAAGTGCAGGACCAGTTTGACTGCATCATCCACCGATCTATTGGCCCAATATGCAAACTGCAGAGGGTCCAACGGGGAGTTTGTGCTATTTTTCAGCTTGGCTAGCACAAGCCTTTCGAGAGTCTTCATGACTACAGGGGTCAGTGCGACAGGCCTGTAGTCATTAACACTAGTAATCCTTGCCTTTTTGGGTACAGGGACAATAGTGGAGACTTTAAAGCAGGCAGGGCCAGTACATGTTTGCAGGGGCTGGTTACAAATGTCTGTGTAGACCGGTGCCAGCTGTTTGGCACAGAGCTTAAGAGTCGAGGGGGAAACATTGTCGGGTCCTGGAAATTTCCGGTTCTTTTGGCTTCTGAAAAGCCTCTCCACCTCCTCTATTTTTATTGTTGATATTGGATAAGTTATGTCGTGCAGCACAGAGGTTGTGAATGATTGGAGGGGGGTGGGTTAGAGCACATGGTATTGGGGGTAGGGTGTTGACATGGGATAGAAAATTGGTTGGCAGACCAGAAGCAAAGAGTAGGAGTGAACGGGTTCTTTTCAGAATGGCAGGCAGTGGCGAGTGGAGTGCCGCAAGGCTCGGTGTTGGGGCCGCAACTCTTTACCATATATATTAATGATTTGGAAGATGGGAATTAGGAGCAACACTAGCAAGTCTGCGGATGACACAAAGCTGGGTGGCATTGTGAACTGTGAAGAGGATGTTAAGAAGTTGCAGGGTGACCTGGACAGGTTGAGTGAGTGGGCAGATGCGTGGCAGATGCAGTATAATATAGATAAATGTGGTTATCCACTTTGGCAGCAAAAACAAGGGGGCAGATTATTATCTCAACGGGGTTAGGTTAGGTAAGGGGGAGGTTCAACGAGACCTGGGTGTCCTTGTCACTGAAAGTAGGCGTGCTGGCAGTGAAGAAAGTTAATTGTAATGTTGGCCTTCATAATAAGAGGATTTCAGTATAGGAGTAGAGTGCTTCTTCTGCAGTTGTATAGGGCTCTGGTGAGACCACATCTGGAATATTATGTACAGGTTTGGTCTCCTAATTTGAGGAAGGACATCCTTGTGATTGAGGCAGTGCAGCATAGGTTCACGAGATTGATCCCTGGGATGGCGGAACTGTCATATGAGGAAAGATTGAAAAGACTAGGCTTGAATTCACTGGAGTTTAGAAGGATGAGGGGATATCTTATAGAAATATATATTATAAATGGACTGGACAAGCTAGATGCAGGAAAAATATTCCCTATGTTGGGCGAGTCCAAAACCAGGGGGCACAGTCTTATAACAAAGGGGAGGTCATTTAAGACTGAGGTGAGAAAAAAAACTTGTTCTCCCAGAGAGTTGTGAATTCATGGAAGGGCAGTGGAGGCCAAATCACTGGATGGATTTAAGAGAGAGTTAGATAGAGCTCTAGGGGCTAGTGGAGTTAAGGGATATGGGGAAAAGGCAGGCACGGGTTATTGGTAGGGGACGATCAGCCATGATCACAATGAATGGCGGTGCTGGCTCAAAAGGCCGAATAGCCTCCACCTGCATCTATTTTTCTATGTTTCTATGGGTGTAGAAAGGCCCAGTCTTTGCAGACTGTGGTCAGGCTGTGAAGTGTTGATTGGAGTGGGAAATGGTCCAGTCTTTTCATACTCCAGTCTTGCCTTAAGTAGGTGTGAAGTGGTGAATGGGAAGGAGAGGGTGCAATGTCCATTCTTTGTAGACTGGGGTCTGGCTGTGTTGTTTGGGGAGGGGGGAGGGGGTACCAGGGTTACGTTTCTAATTTTCAAACCTGCAGTAAAATTCATTCAGGTTGTTGGTCAGCTGATGATTGTCCAAAGAGCTGGGGGCTTTCCTCTTGTAGCTGGAAATTTCTTGCAAGCCCTTCCAAACTGAAGAAGAGTCACTAGCTGAGAACTTGCTCCTCAACTTCTCAGAGTACCTTTCCTTGGCAGATCTGATTCCTCTTCTCAGCTTGTACTTGGCCTGCCTGTAGAGGTCTGCATCCCTGCTCCTGTATGCCTCCTCATTAGACCGTTGGAGCTGTCTGAGTTCTGCATGGACCCAAGGCTTGTTGTTGTTGAACCATGTCTGGGTCTTAGTTGGAATGCAACTGTCTTCGCAAAAGCTGACATATGATGATACAGTATCCGAATATTCATCGAGGCTTGTGGTTGCTTCCCTGAACACATTCCAATCCGTGCAGTCAAAGCAGGATTGTAGGTTCTCAATGCCCCCACTTTTCCACCTTTTCGTTGTTCTGACCACAGCCTTAGCAGCTTTTAGTTTCTGCCTGTTAAGACCAAAGATAAGACCAAAGTTGGACCCTTGATAATAAAAGGTGAATTTATTATGGGGGACAAGGAAATGGCAGATGAGTTGAACAGGTACTTTGGATCTGTCTTCACTAAGGAGGACACAAACATCTTCCTGATATAGTAGTGGCCAGAGGATCTGGGGTGACAGAGGAGCTGAAGGAAATCCACATTAGGCAGGAAATGGTGTTGGATAGACTGATGGGACTGAACGCTGATAAATCCCCAGTGCCCGATGGTCTGCATCCCACGATACTTAAGGAAGTGGCTCTTGAAATCGTGGATGCATTGGTGATAAATTTCCAATGTTCTATAGACTCAGGATCAGTTCCTGTGGATTGGAGGATAGCTAAATTTATCACATTTTATAAGAAAGGCGGGAGAGAGAAAATGGGAAATTATATACAAAGGTACACAAAATTGCTGGAGAAGCTCAGCGGGTGCAGCTGAGTTATATACGATACGAGTTATATACGAGTTAGCCTAACATCAGTGGTGGGGAAGATGCTGGAGTCAAATATAAAACATGAAATAGCCGAACATTTTGATAGCAGTAAAAGGATCATCCGAGTCAGCATGGATTTACGAAGGGGAAATCATGCTCGACTAATCTTCTGTAATTTTTTGAAGATGTAACTAAGAAAATGGACAAGGGAGAGCCAGTGGATGTAATGTACATGGACTTCCAGAAAACATTTTATAAGGTCCCACATAGGAGATTAGTGGGCAAAATTAGGGCACATGGTATTGGGGGTAGAGTGCTGACATGGATAGAGAAGTGGTTGGAAGACAGGAAACTAGAGTAGGGATTAACGGGTCCCTTTCAGAATGGCATGCAGGACCAGATGTGCTGCACCAGGGCCTTCAACCGACGGGGCGTTGCAGTCGGAACGCCAGAGACGTTGCACCATGGCCTCCCACCGACAGGGGGTGCTACCTATTGAGGACCAGAGACGCTGCACCGCTGACTCCCACCAACAATGGGTGCAACAGTGGGAGGACCAGATGTGCAGCACCGTGGCCTCCCACCGACAGGGGGTGCTACAGTTGGGAGGACCAGAGATGCTGCACCGCGGCCTTCAACCAAAATTGGTCTTCTTCTTGCAAGTGAAACATAAACCAAAGGAATCGTTAGATTTCAAGCCGGTGTTGAGCAGCGAGGTTGTTGGCTCTGTCTGCGTCAATGTCTGCCAGACCCTGACACAGCTCTATTTGGTGGGTGGTAGAGCAGGCACCCAGAGATGACATGGTTGGCTGTCTGTTGTACTGCTCCACATTCACAGGCTGCGCTCTGGCGGAGCCCACTTCTCCACATGCTGGCATTGAAACGCCCAACTCCAGTACCAAGTCTGTTGAGCTTCACCCATGCTCCTCTGAGGAGCTCAGACCCTGGACAGTTTTCATCTGGTGAAGAGATGTGGCTGTGTAATGGAGATAAGGTTGCCTTCCAATCATGTGACCATTTAGAGGTTATCCAGTGTGCTTTTGTCTCAGTTGGCTGGATGGATGCTAGGAGTTGTTTTCCATGTGACAAAGGGGTGACAGGACTTCAGTCGGGGTGGCCTCTGCTCTCTGCTGATAGACTGATGGAGGAGGTGATCTGTGTCTATGGTACAATGAGATAGTGCCAGAGTTGCTGCTTGTCTTTGGATCCCTGCAGGCGTAATGCGTGCAAGTATAGGGAGCTGCTCGACTGGAGTAGGTTGAAGGCACCCAGTGATGGTTCGCAAGGTGCTGTTCAGTCTTGTGTCTACCAGGCTAGTATGTCTACTTCCACTCCACACGGGTGCGCAATACTCAGCTGGAGCACACACAAGAGCTAAGGCAGAGGTGTGAAGAGTTGATGGGCTGGCTCCCCAACTTGTTCCTGCCAGGCATTGGATGAGGCCACTACGTGCCAGGACCTTGTCGCGGAGACCAGCCAGGTGTTGACGAAATGTAAGCTACCTGTCTAGCTTTACGCCGAGGTAAGTGGGTGTTTGTTGGAAGTCCAAGCGCCTGTTGGAGATACAGCACGGAAACAGGCCCTTCGGCCCACCAAGTCCGCGTCAACCAGCGATTGCCCGCACACAAACACTATCCTACACGCACTAGGGACAATTTACGTGGACTAAGTCAATTAACCTACAAACCCGCACGTCTTTGGAGTGTGGGAGGAAACCAGAGCACCCGGAAAAAACTCACGCAGGTCATGGGGAGAACTGCAGATGATGTTTTAAAACTGAAGATAGTCACAAAATGCTGGAGTAACTCAGCGGGTCAGGCAGCATCTCAGGAGAACGTGGACAGGTACAAAGTGCTGGAATAACTCACCGGGTCAGGCAGCATCTCTGGAGAATGTGGACAGGTACAAAGTGCTGGAGTAACTCAGCGGGACAGGCAACATCTCTGGAGAACGTGGACAGGTATAACGTGCTGGAGTAACTCAGCGGGACAGGCAGCTGCAGTTCCTTCCTACACAACTCTCTGCGATTATTTGCGGGTCTTGGACGGAGCTGTTTCTAAACCATGCTGTGATTCATCCTGATAAAATGCTTTCTATTGTGAGGAGGGAGAGGAGAGGAGGGGGGGGGGGGGGGCAGGGAGGGGCGGGCGGGGGGTGGGGGGGGGGGGGGGGGGGGGGGGGGGGGAGGAAGAGGAATGGGGTGAGGGAGGGGGTCAGATAGGGGGTGAGGGGGAGAACTTCCCACAAAGTTAATTTGCAAGTCAATAGACAATAGACAACAGGTGCAGGAGTAGGCTATTCGGCCCTTCGAACCAGCACCGCCATTCACCGTGATCATGGCTAATCATCCACACTCAGTACCCCATTCCTGCCTTCTCCCCATATCACCTGACTCCACTATCTTTAAGAGCTCTATCTAGCTGTCTCTTGAAAGTATCTAGAGAACCGGCCTCCTCTGCCCTCTGAGGCACAGAATTCACAACTCTCTGGGTGAAAAAGTGTTTCCTCATTTCTGTTCTAAATGGCCGACCCCTTATTCTTAAACTGTGTCACCCTTGGTTCTGGACTCCCCCAACATCGGAACATGTTTCTTGCCTCTAGAGTGTCCAAACCCTTAATAATCTTATGTGTCAATAAGATTCCCTCTCATCCTTCTAAATCCCAGAGTATACAAGCCCAGCCGCTCCATTCTATCAACATATGACAGTCCTGGCATCCCGGGAATTAACCTTGTGAACCTACGCTGGGCTCCCAAGAATGTCCTTCCTCAAATTTGGAGAACAAAGCTGAACACAATACTCCAGGTGTTGTCTCACTAAGGCTCTATTCAACTGCAGAATGACCTCTTTTCTCCTATACTCAACTCCTCATGTTATGAAGGCCAACATGCCATTCGATTTCTTCACTGCCTGCTGTACCTACAAGCTTACTTTCATTGACTGATGAACAAGGACCCCCTGATCCCATTGTACTTCCTCTTTTCCCAACTTGACACCATTCAGATAGTAAACTGCCTTCCTGTTTTTGCTGCCAAAGTGAATAATTAAACTGCATCTGTCATGCATCTGCATACTCACCCAACTTGTCCAAGTCACCCTGCATTCTCATAGCATCTTCCTCACAGTTCACAGTGCTACCCAGCTTTGTGTCATCTGCAAATTTGCTAATGTTACTTGTTTACAAAAACAGGGATGTAATGCTGAGGCTCTATAAGGTGCTGGTCCAGCCGCATTCGGAGTAATTGTGAGCAATTTTGGGCCCCAAATCTGAGACAGGATGTGCCGGCTCTGGAGAGGGTCGAGAGGAGGTTCACCATATAATAACAATTTTACAGCACGGAAACAGGCCATCTCGACCCTTCTAGTCCGTGCCGAACACATAATCTCCCCTAGTCCCATATACCCGCGCTCAGACCATAACCCTCCATTCCCTTCCCATCCATATAACTATCCGATTTATTTTTAAATGATAAAAACGAACCTGCCTCCACCACCTTCACTGGAAGCTCATTCCACACAGCTACCACTCTCTGAGTAAAGGAGTTCCCCCTCATGTTACCCCTAAACTTCAGTCCCTTAATTGTCATGTCATGTCCCCTTGTTTGAATCTTCCCTACTCTCAGTGGGAAAAGCTTTTCCACATCAACTCTGTCTATCCCTCTCATCATTTTAAAAACCTCTATCAAGTCCCCCCTTAACCTTCTGCGCTCCAAAGAATAAAGCCCTAATTTGTTCAACCTTTCTCTGTAACTTAGTTGCTGAAACCCAGGCAACATTCTAGTAAGTCTATTTTCTATGTTTCTATGTTTATTTGTCACATACACATACAAAATTACAGAGAAATGAAAGTGGTAATGCCTGCAGGATTCCCCTTCCTTCCCCCTCCTTCTCTCACCCCCCCCTCCCCCTCTCTCTTCCAATTCACGCCAACAGATCCCAGGAATGCGTGGGTTAACGTACGATGAACGTTTGTCGGCGCTGGGCCTGTACTCGCTTGAGTTTAGAAGAACGAGGGGGGGGAGCTGATGGAAAACTTAGCGAACAGTGAAAGGCCCGGATAGAGTGGATGTGGAGAGGATGTTTCCACTAGTGGGAGAGTCTAGAACCAGAGAGCACAGCGTCAGAATTAAAGGACATTCCTTTAGGAAGGAGATGAGGAGGAATTTCTTTAGCCAGAGGGTGGTGAATCTGTGGGATTCATTGCCACAGACAGCGGTGGAGGCCACAAGTCAGTGGGTATTTTTAAGGCAGAGATAGATAGATTGTTGATTAGTACAGGTGTCAGGGGTTATGGGGAGAAGGCAGTATAATTGGGTTAGGCGGGAGTGGAAAATCAGCCATTATTAAATGGCGTAGACTTGATGGGCCAAATGGCCTAATTCTGTTCCTATCACTTATGATCTTATGAGGGAGAGACAGGAGAGGGAGGGGTGAGGGGCAGAGGGGCGACGGAGAGAGAGGGGGATAGGGAGAGGGGTAGAGGGAGGGGGGCAGAGGGAAAGGGAGGGGGGAGACTACTAAGAGGCAGAGGGAGGTGGGGAGAGAGAGAGGGGAGAGAGGTGGAGAGACAGGGTAGAGAGGGGGGAGAGAGAGGGGGGAGAGAGAGTGGGGGAGAGAAAGAGAAGGGAGAGAGAAGGAGGGGGAAGGAAGGGGAATCCTGCAGGCATTACCACTTTCATTTCTCTGTAATTTTGTATGTGTAATAAACATACACATAAACATAGAAACATAGAAAATAGGTACAGGAGTAGGCCATTCGGCCCTTCGAGCACGCACCGCCATTCAATATGATAATGGCTGATCATCCAACTCAGTATCCTGTACCTGCCTTCTCTCCATACCCCCTGATCCCTTTAGCCACACGCAGTTCCTCCATCTCATTTGACCCGCGGTCGCCTGTTATTTCCGGCAGATTATTTATGTCTTCCTTAGTGAAGACGGAACCAAAGTAGTCACTCGATTGGTCTGCCAAGTCCTTGTTCCCCATGATCAATTCACTTGTTTCTGACTGCAAGGGACCTACATTTGTTTTAACTAATCTCTTTCTTCACATATCTATAAAACCTTTTGCAGTCAGTTTTTATGTTCCCTGCCAGTTTTCTTTCATAATCTATTTTCCCTTTCCTAATTAAGCCCTTTGTCCTCCTCTGCTGGACTCTGAATTTCTCCCAGTCCTCTGGTAGGCTTCTTTTTCTGGCTAATTTGTATGCTTCATCTTTTGTTTTGATACTATTCCTGATTTCACTTATTATTCACGTCTCATAGCCTCAAAGTTACCTTTCTTTAAGTTCAGAACTGTTGTTTCTGAATTAATTATGTCACTCTCCATCCTAATGAAGAACTCAACCAAATAATGGTCACTCTTGCCCAAGGAGCCACGCACAAAAAGACTGCTAACTAACCCTTCCTCATTACTCAATACCCAGTCTAGAATAGCCTGCTCTCTCGTTGGTTCCTCTACATGTTGGCTTAGAAAACTATCCCGCATACATTCCAAAAAATCCTCTTCCTCAGCACCCCTGCCAATTTGATTCACCCAATCTATATGTAGATTGAAGTCACCCATTATAACTGTTTTACCTTTGTTGCACGCATTTCTAATTTCCTGGTAGATGCCATCCCCAACTCCACTACTAATGTTAGGTGGCCTGTACACAACTCCCACTAGCGTTTTCTGACCCTTAGTGTTTCGCACCTCTACCCATATTGATTCCGCATCCTCCAGGCTAACGTCCTTCCTTTCTAATCTCCTCTCTAACCAGCAACGCTACCCCACCTCCTTTTCCTTTCTGTCTATCCCTCCTGAATATTGAATATCCCTGGATGTTCAGCTCCCAGCCTTGGTCACCCTGGAGCCATGTCTCCATGATCTCAACTATTTCATAGTCATTAATAGCTATCTGCACATTCAACTCAACCACCTTATTACGAATGCTCCTTGCATTGAGACACAAAGCCTTCAGGCTTGTTTTTACAACACTCTTACCCCTTATACAATTATGTTGAAAAGAGGCCCTTTTTGATTTTTGCCCGGTATTTGTCTGCCTGCCACTTTTACTTTTCACCTTGCTACCTATTGCTTCTACCCTCATTTTACACCCCTCTGTCTCTCTGCTCACATTTAAGAAACCCACCACCTCTTATTCTGTTTATTATCTTTTTGGGTCTGGGTGCTTCCCTTCTCTGCCTCTTGCCTCACACCCTCCCCCCCAACCGTTCTAGTTTAAAGTCTCCCCGGTAGCCTTTGCAAATCTCCCCGCCAGAATATTGGTCCCCCTCAGGTCCAAGTGCAACCCTTCCTTTTGGTACAGGTCACACCTTCCCCAAAAGAGGTCCCAATGATCCAGAAGCTTGAATCCATGCCCACTGCACCAGTCCTTCAGCCACGCATTTATCCTCCACCTTGCTCCATTCCTACTCTCACTGTCGCTTGGCACAGGCAGTAATCCTGAGATTGTTGCCTTTGCGTTCTTTTTCCTTAACTCTCTTCCTAACTCCCTAAATTCTTCTTTCAGGACCTCTTCTCTTTTTTTACCTATGTCATTTGTACCTATATGTACCACGACCTCTGGCTCCTCTCCCTCCCATTTCAAGATATGTTGGACACGTTCAGACATATCCCAGACCCTGGCATCAGGGAGGCAAACTACCATCCGGGTCTCCCAACGACGTCCACAGAATCGCCTGTCTGACCCCCTAACCATAGAGTCCCCTATTACTACTGCCCTCCTCTTCTTTTCCTTACCCTTACAGGGCCGGTCTCTGTACTGGAGGCCCAGCCGCTGTCTTACCCCCAGGTAGGCTGTTCCCCCAACAGTACTCAAACAGAAGTATTTATTGCCAAGGTGTACTCTCTAGTCCCTGCCTCTGCCCCTTGCCCCTCATAACCATGACCCACTTGTCTGTCTCTCGTGGTCTTGGAGTGACCACTTCTCTGTAACTCCTCTCTATGTCATCCTCACTCTCCCTGACCAGACGGAGGTCATCGAGCTGCAGCTCCAGGTTCCTAATACGGTCCCTAATACGGTCCCTTAGGAGCCCGATCTCGACGCACCTGGCGCAGATGTGGCCATCTGGAGGGCTATCAGACTCCATCACCTCCCACATCTGACATTCAGAACAGTAAATTGCCCTGGCCCTCATTATCCCCCCTTACCCAGGATACAATACAAACTGCTGGAGGAAATCAGCAGGGATCTGACTCCCAATCAGCTGCTTCCTCAAGCCCACTTGTTTTGAAATGCGAATGGAACGTTACAGATTTGGGTTTAAACCTCCCGTTCCAACGGCTCCTGGGCCTCTTTAAAAACAAGCTCTGTTTTAAGCCTACCACTCAGACGTCGATCCTCCCACACCAACAATTCCTGGGCCTGTTGACTTGACTTGAGGGAGAGGGGGGTAGGTGAAGAGGAAGAGGTGGGAGAGGGGGATTAAACTTACGTTGACGTGGTTGTATGGAATCGTTCTTGCCTAGCGGTTTCCCAGATCTGCAGCTTCACCTTCTCCCCATTAACATCGACCGTCTGAATCTTGAAATCCACTCCGGTAGTAGTGATGTAGCTACCTGTAAGAGTGAGAGTGAGAGAGAGAGAGAGAGAGAGAGACAGAGAGACAGAGACAGAGAGAGAGGGACAAGAGAGAGAGAGATAGAGAGAGAGACAGAGAGATACAGAGAGAGACAGAGAGATACAGAGAGACAGAGAGAGAGAGAGAGAGGGAGAGAGGGAGAGAGAGAGAGAGAGAGAGAGAGAGAGAGAGAGAGAGGGAGAGAGAGAGAGAGAGAGAGAGAGAGAGAGAGAGAGAGAGAGAGAGAGAGAGAGAGGGAGAGGGAGAGAGAGAGAGAGAGAGAGAGAGAGAGAGAGAGAGAGAGAGAGAGAGGGAGAGAGAGAGGGAGAGAGAGAGAGAGAGAGAGAGAGAGAGAGAGAGAGAGAGAGAGACAGAGAGAGAGAGAGAGAGAGAGAGAGAGAGGAGAGAGAGAGAGAGAGAGAGAGAGAGGGACAGAGAGAGAGGGAGAGAGAGAGGAGAGAGAGAGAGAGAGAGGGAGAGAGAGGGACAGAGAGAGGGACAGAGAGAGGGACAGAGAGAGGGACAGAGAGAGGGACAGAGAGAGGGACAGAGAGAGGGACAGAGATAGAGAGAGAAATGAGGATCTATCTTTGCTTCTGAGGTACCTGCTCCAACCATCTCCTGACGTATCTTACCCTTCCTGATGATCCTAATGCTAGCTATTTACAATATACATTGACATGGATAAAAAATTGAGCAGCAGACAGGAAACAAAGAGCAGAGATTAACGGGTCCCTTTCAGAATGGCAGGCAGTGTCTAGTAGGTACCACAAGACTTGGTGCTGGGACCGCAGCTGTTTACAATATACATCAATGATTTAACTGAAGGGATTCAAAGTAACATTAGCAAATTTGCAGATGACACAAAGCTGGGTGGCAGTGTGAACTGTGACGAGAATGCTACGAGAATGCAGGATGACTTAGACAGGTTGGGTGAGTGGGCA
Organism: Leucoraja erinaceus; assembly: GCF_028641065.1. Taxonomy (NCBI): domain Eukaryota; kingdom Metazoa; phylum Chordata; class Chondrichthyes; order Rajiformes; family Rajidae; genus Leucoraja; species Leucoraja erinaceus. The sequence goes on from NW_026576572.1 coordinate 79,439, forward strand.
GATGCATGACAGTTGCAGTTTAATGTTGATAAATGTGAGGTTATCCACTTTGGTGTCAAAAACAGGAAGGCAGATTATTATCTAAATGGTGTCACGTTGGGAAAAGGGGAAGTACAATGGGTTCTGGGGGTCCTTGTTCATCAGTCTATAAAAGTAAACTTGCAGGTACAGCAGGCAGGGAAGAAAGCGAATGGCATGTTGGCCATTATAGGGAGGTTACACGGCAGTCGAGGTCACGACCTGTACTGTTGCCACACAACGCCAACTGGAGCACATGCGATGAACTGCAGGTAAGCACTTACCATTGTTTACAGTGTAGCGGGCCCGTTAAAAAATGGTCAATATTTGTGCTGTAAATAATTATGGAAATCGGGGTAAGCGTGAGAGACATTTATCAAACTTCAGAATTCCAAAAGTAAAGAGAAATTACAGTGGAGAGAAGCGACAGCTGAAGGGACAACAACAGCTAAAGTGGTTGGGGAACATTGGCCGTGCAAATATCGAGATTGAAAATATTGGGAATTATCGCGTTTGCTCACGGCATTTCATCAACAGTAAGACATTATTTGTGTTTTTTCTTGATTCCTTTGATATCTAAAAAGTTTCTGAAGTGATAAATCTGGCTGTAAAATGTTAAAATCGCCCATGGCTCTGAAGTGGGTTTTTACAAACAAAAAGAATATGCTTCTGAAGCAAAATTATCATTAAAAAAAAAAATCGCAAACCATACGTGGATTTTGAATTACAGTTTATTCAGATGCAAGCCAAGGAATAGCATAATTGTTAGCTGTTAATTGGATATAATCAACCTCAGCAAATTGACAATATCCTATTGAAAGGGAGTGGGTATTTAAGCTGTCATTTGCTAAAATTTACATCTCAATAGCATAATGTTAGAAAACTTACTTTTCCACACACCACTCTTATGTCTGGAGATTTTTTAAATGATCAATTTAGCTTCTCTCTACCGTCATTTCTCCTCACTTTTTGGAAGTAGGACAAATGTCTCTCACGCTTACCCTGATTTCCACAATTATTTACAGCGCAAAAAATGACCTATTCAGCGTTTTTTAACGAGTAAGAAAGTAGGCGTTCAGTGTATTAACAGTGTATGCCGGAACTGCCTTGTCCTCCACATGGATTGAGTTGCTCCGTGCGTCACGGCCTTTGACCCGATGACCTTACGTGCAACACCACTATAACAAGAGGAGTTGAGTACAGGAGCAAAGAGGCCCTTCTGCAGTTGTACAGGGCCCTGGTGAGGCCACACCTGGTGTACTGGGTGCAGTTTTTGTCTCCAAATCTGAGGAAGGACATTCTTGAGGAATTTCATTCTCCCCTGTGGGAGATCTCTGGCCATAAACAACAACAACAGTGAAAGACTACGAATCCCAGGGGGCATTGCGAGGAAAGCCAATGGGAGGCCGACCTCCCTCGCGTGCCGTCACCGCCGGGCGGCCAATCGGAGCGGGCGGTGACGTAACCGGCAACCAATTACGTCACGATGCAGGGCCCTAGTAACCAAGATGGCGGCGGCGACAACGGCGATGGCGGTTGCGTTGGAGGAGGAGGAGGGGCTCCTCTACGGGCTGGGCTCGCCTTTTGCTCTACACTCACCGGGTGGAGGCGGCCGCTTGCGAACTGAACGGCTCCGTCAGCTGCTCCAAGGTCTTCGCCGCTATTGTTGTTCCTCCCTCCCTCCACATCCGGCCGCCTCCCAATTACGGTCACGTCCCACTTCCATCCACTTCCGGCCGCCTGATTGGAGATAACGGAGAATCAATCAGGCACAGGCCCGGCCCCGCGCTCCGTGATTGAATGAGAATGACGTCTGTCCCGTCCCGTCTGGTTCGCCTCTGCTTGGATGACAAGGACGTCACCGCCCCTCTGCTGCCTGATTGGAGGCGACAGACGTCAGTCACCCGCAGGTTCACGTCCCGCTTCCCCCTCCCCCCATTGGATGAAGAACACGGAGGAGCAGCAGCAAAGATTCGCTCTAAGATCTTTGAGCAGCAGCACCGTCACCTCCCCCCTCACACACACACCCCGACCTCTCTGTCCCGGGCCTGAGCGCCACCGGAAATGGGAGGAACAGGACCTCATATTCCGCTTGGGCAGTCTGCACCAAAGATCTTAGAGATCTTTGGTCTGCACCCTATTGAATTCTCCCAATTCCGTTAGCCCTTGCTGTCTCCTCCCCTTCCAAGCTCTCCCTCAGCCCTCGAGCTCCTCCTCCTTTTTCCTTTCTTCTCCCCGCCCCCCACCCTCCATCAGTCTGAATCAAAGATCTTAGAGCAGAGCTAAGATCTTTGGTCTGAATAAGGGTTTCGGCCCGAAACGTTGCCTATTTCCTTCGCTCCATAGATGCTTAGTTTCTCCAGCACTTTTGTCTAGCCCCATTCGTCTTTTACTGATACCCATTCATCCATGTACTGATCCCCCCACATCCATCCCGTACTGATTCCCCCATTCAACACCCCTGTACGCACCGTGCTCTCCCCTCACAATTTTACATACTCCAACCAACATGCACTAATTCACCTGCCTCAATCCATCCATACTGCACCGATTGCCTTGTCAACCACCCCCCCCCCCCCCCCCCCCGCCATCTATCCACGCGCACTAATTTACACACCCCCTCCCTGACCCTATTGTGCTGGAAATGTCTTCAGAGCGAACATTGACTATGTTTGATAACGGAATGCAATCAAATGTGTTTTAATTCCCAATGTTATCATTTGTTTTAGTCCATAAAGATAGATTAATTAAATTGTGAACACGTGAAACATTAAAACCGCAGTGTTCGATTGTCACTTCTACCATTGACACGTTATTGCAGAATTCATTTTAACGGCAAATCAATGCTCTTAATATGGAGTACTGTAGTTATTTAATACGCAACATTCACAACTATACGTTGGATTTATCCAGGTTTTACTTCTACAGTCGCTCATATCTTTATTATTATATTTCTAAAAGTCTGATCTTGACCGCTTTTGGCTCACTGTGCTGTGATTTCCAAGAGAACGCCGCCACCTACGGCCATCATTTTTGGCCACCTTGCTCTGCCTTCCTGGACCAGAGGATTTTTCCCATCGATTAATGTTTTTTTTTTTAATCGCCATTCTCTCTGCTGCCCCTGCTGGAGGGAGGAGGAGGGACTATAAAACCAGGAAGTGGTGTGCCTCGCTCAGTCTCTGCAAAATGGAGGAAGCCAGGCAGTCACGTCTCTCTGAGCTCTGAATAACACTGCACACATGTCTACTCAATTGTGAGTGCCCTTAATGTGGTTTGAAAATGAAAATATGGTTGGGTTGAACTAAAATGCACTGCAAATGGTTTGGGTTGAAGTGAAAAGGCACTGCAAGGGGTTGTTTGGGTTGAAGTAAAAATGCACTGCAAAGGGTTGTTGGGGGGGGGGGGGGTTGGGTTGAAAAAGGCTCTGCAAAAGGGTTGTTTGGGGTTGAAGTGAAAAGGCACTGCAAAGGGTTGTTTGGAGGGGTTTTGTGTTGAAGTAAAAATGCACTGCAAAGGGTAGTTTGGAAGGGTTCTGGGTTGAAGTGAAAAGGCACTGCAAAGGGTTGTTTGGAGGGGTTTTTGGGTTGAAGTGAAAAGGCACATCCAAGGGTTGTTGGGGGGGGGGGGGGGGGGGTTGGGGGGGTTGGGTTGAAGTGAAAAGGCACTGCAAAGGGTTTTTTTGGGGGTGGGGGGGTTGGGTTGACGTGAAAATGCACTGCAAAGGGTTGTTTGGGGGGGGGGGGGGGGTGGGTGGTTGGGTTGAAGTGAAAAGGCACTGTTGCAAAGGGTTGTTTGTCTAAACTTCCTGTTTGCACTATATTGATTTTAGGTAAAACGCTACCACTTATAGTTGTGATTTTTGCCCATCTTACGCAGTTCCCCTCTGCTGATCAGTTGCGGAGGATTCCCGATTCTTCCCATCAATGAAAAATAAAAGTGTTATTAGTGTTTCAAAAATTTTGAGAATCTCTCTCCTGAAAATCATGCCATGAAGGCCACACCTTTTCCAGTGGAAGGGGGAGGGATTATAAAACCCGGAAGTGTGGGTGTGGCTCAGTTTCTGCATGATGGGGGAGGTCACAACTCTGTCTGGGCTGTGAATCAACTGAACACACTGAATGTCTACTGAACTGTGAGTGTGGTGTTTTGTGTGGTTTTATGGTGGTTTCACCTTGCTTGAAATGGTATGAAACTGCATTTGAATGTGGGGTTGTTGCACCCTGCATGAAATGGTATGAAACTGCACTTGAATTTGGTTGCCTTGCACCCTGCATGAAATGGTATGAAACTGCATTTGAATTTGGTGGCCTTGCACCCTGCTTGAAGTGGTATGAAACTGCACTTGAATTTGGTTGCCTTGCACCCTGCTTGAAGTGGTATGAAACTGCTGCCTGCTTGACTTGAATTTGGTGGCCTTGCACCCTGCTTGAAGTGGTATGAAACTGCACTTGAATTTGGTGGCCTTGCACCCTGCTCGAAGAGGTATGAAACTGAACCTGAATTTGGTGGCCTTGCACCCTGCTTGAAATGGTAGGAAAATGGATTTGAATTTGGTGGCCTTGCACTCTGCTTGAAATGGAATTTCAAGGAATAGCCGTAAGTCAACTGCCAGCCCAACAGCCGTGAGTGAGCTGCCAGCACATCAGGCTTGAGGGATTGAGCTGCCACCCCAAGAATCCATTTGGCCCACAATGTCCATACTAGCCCTCTGGAGACCAGTAGTCCCTGCAGCCAACAACACCCATACCAGCGCCCCCCCCCCCCCCCCGCCCCACTGGCCCCCCCAATTGGAATTGGTGGAGAGGTGGAATATTGCGTCGGGGGACCAGCCCTCCCGTGTGAACATGGGACCCAACTGGTCCCACTTAGTCTAGTACATCATAAATTTGGTCAGAAGATATTTCAGTTGAAATTTTAACGTTAATTCTGAAGTGGGAATGATGGAAACAGCGTTTATCAATTCTTTTTTTTTAATCTGGTGCGTTCAAACTGGGTATCTTCATTGCTGTTCACAACATGTACATCTAATCTGAATGTCCGGTAATGTGGCGTTTTGACACCTTTAAACATATTACCAAAAGAACATTTGCTGCAGTTATGTCCTTTGGCCATCTCTTGTCAGTTAGTGTAATGTTTAACCAGTTAGATGGGTATAGTCGGTTTTAACAGCTATTATCATAAAATATCTTTAGAAAATTCCTTGTAAACTGTATATTTTGTTATGGATAAATTATGTGGGAAGCGAGAGTGTTTCTGTACCAATAGCAATAACTGTTCAAGTTATTAAAACGGTTCAACTGTTGGGTATAAATGCAGGAATAGAAAGATGGATTCAACAGTGGCTGAATGGGAGAAGCCAGAGGGTAATGGTGGATGGCTGTTTATCGGCTTGGAGGGAGGTGACTAGTGGGGTGCCTCAGGGATCTGTGTTGGGTCCTTTGTTGTTTGTCATGTACATCAATGATCTGGATAAAGGTGTGGTAAATTGGATTAGTAAGTATGCAGATGATACCAAGAAATGGGGGTGTTGTGGATAATGAAGAGGATTTCCAAAGTCTACAGAGTGATTTAGGCCATTTGGAAAAATGGGCTGAAAGATGGCAGATGGAGTTTAATGCTGATAAATGTGAGGTGCTACACCTTGGCAGGACAAATCAAAATAGGACGTACATGGTAAATGGTAGGGAATTGAAGAATACAGTTGAACAGAGGGATCTGGGTATAACCGTGCATAGTTCCTTGAAGGAGGAATCTCATATAGATAGGTGGTAAAGAAAGCTTTTGGTATGCTAGCCTTTATAAATCAGAGCATTGAGTATAGAAGCTGGGATGTAATGTTAAAATTGTACAAGGCATTGGTGAGACCAAATCTGGAGTATGATGTACAATTTTGGTTGCCCAATTATAGGAAGGATGTCAACAAAATAGAAAGAGTACAGAGGAGATTTACTAGAATGTTGCCCGGGTTTCAACAACTAAGTTACAGAGATAGGTTGAATAAGTTAGGTCTTTATTCTCTGGGGCGCAGGAGGGGAAGGGGGGGCCTGATAGAGGGCTTTAAAATGATGAGAGGGATAGACAGAGTTGATGTGGACAAGCTTTTTCCCTTTGAGAATAGGGAAGATTCAAACAAGAGGACATGACTTCAGAATTAAGGGACAGAAGTTTAGGGTAATATGAGGGGGAACTTCTTTACTCAGAGAGTGGTAGCGGTGTGGAATGAGCTTCCAGTGGAAGTGGTGGAGGCAGGTTCGTTGGTATCATTTAAAAATAAATTGGATAGGCATATGGATGAGAAGGGAATGGAGGGTTATGGTATGAGTGCGGGCAGGTGGGACTAAGGGGAAAATAAGTTGTTCGGCACGGACTTGCAGGGCCGAGATGGCCTGTTTCCGTGCTGTAATTGTTATATGGTTATATGGTTATAATAACGACCCATGCTATGGCCATGTTATGGTAATTTTCGGTCCTTCACAGAAAACATGCTTGCATCAATCTGTAGTGTGCATGGTTAAGCATATATGTTACCATGGTGCAGGATTTATTGACACACATAGATCATGTGCCGAATAATCCAACCACATTTTAGTTTGGAAGCGGAAAGAACTAATAGAAATTGCATTCATTGCAATGTGTAAAATTAGTTGAGATACTGTGTTATTAATTTTGCTGCATGTCATTGTGGTATATATCATGTCTTGATTGGTGAATATGTTTAGTTTGTGACTTCATTAGAAGCAGAAATAATATGTGAATGCTTCATTGAGCATAATTCCGACTGGTGACTATGCACTTCGCTTCATGCAAACCGTCTTAAAATGACCACCTAACAACTGTATTTGCAACCTGAAAAGCTGCCAG